>NC_084979.1:8093839-8291339 GCF_963691925.1 Scomber scombrus
TGTTTATTCATTTGTATCTCTCGCTAAGGCTTTGGAATATTCCAGTTTTTAACACGGCAAAGGCTCACTGTCTACTGGGTCAATTTAATATAAGTCTCACATCAGCAGCAGCAGGACTGGATCGTTGCCTTTTTGAGATGCGTTTTGATAGAATAGTGACCTTTAATGAAAGTTGAACCATCACTGACTGACTATAGTCATCCCTTGCTGGTGGCCCACCTCCCGGCGGCCGGTGGGACACAGACATACTGTTGTCTCGCATCCCAGCTGGTGGTGCTTTATCGCTGAATGCTCGCTGGTTGCATTGGCAGGTCATCAGGCCACCTCAGAGCTGCCCGGCTTCCTGTGGAGTGCTGCCCCAACTTGGTCGCTTGCGGCAGCGACAGGCAAGTGGGGCATCGACTCGCTGTCGCCTCTCTCCCTGCTGATGGCTTTACTTCCTCGGTGGCTGTAAGTGACTGCATGCCCAGCAGCTCTCCTCTTCGGATGCTGTCTGTGTGGTAATCATCAGGGACTCCATAATCAAAGGTGTAAGGTTAAAAGGCGCCTGCACCTAAAAACCCTAAAAAAACAGACTTGAAACCTCTGATAGACGCTCTGGATAGCAGATTGTCTTATCGGATCTACTTTCTTGGCTTCTTTTATTTCATTTCTGGCTTTAAACTGGTATAAACCTACAGGATGAACACATATTTCTTTTAGATCTGAAGGACTTCATCCAAATCTACCTGGTTGTAAACTATTGTCTATCCACCTTTCATATTCCATATTGCACCTCCCACACCCTACTGCTTTCTGTAATCCATACCCCATACAAGTCACTCCTCTGATGTATCAATATTCCAAAATCAACTATAACACTATTCTCTGCAATTTCCCCCTTTCCTATAATCATATTCCTACTCAGAATTAGTTACCTCATAGCCCCAATTTTGCAGGTCTATTTAATGGGCTTGGTCTGTCTCATGACATTAACTCGGTTTCAAATTGCTTTGCTATGATTCAAGGTAATGAATTACTCTACATCCCTACCCTCATCCAAAGAAAAAATCCCATCCAAACAGAAACTAACGGAATATGCAACATGTAAATCCTGTGAGGCTGGCTCTTTGGATAGCCCTAACAAATAAAGTAAATAGGACTGTATTAGGTGCACTCAACTATGTAGCCTGTTCAGGTTAGAAAATGCTCTTCACCCCACTTTACCCCATGGTTCAATCATTGTACTCAGGCAAACCATTTTGAAGAAATTAGGGGGGAAAAAGGCACAATACAACATTAGCAGTATTCTACCAGGGCTGGAATGAATCATTGCCTAAATACAAATATGTCCTTCGGCAAGCTAAATCTAATTATTACTCAGATGTAATCTCTAACAACAGACACAACCCCAGTTTCCTATTCAACAACATGGATAAGCTCACCGTTACAACCCCGCCCACAATGGTTTCATGCTTCACGTCCTGAGAACCTTTTTGGTTTTTAAGGGTTGGCACTTTCTTGGTTAGGGGTTGGCACTTTCTTGGTTTTGTTTATACCAAAAAAATACAAAGTGTTACATCCAATAAGGTAAAATATGGTGTCCCACAGGGATCAGTACTCAGTCAACTTCTGTTTTGTGTGCGCTTGGTGTCCTTTGGTCACAATTAAAAAAAAAAAAAAAAAAAACACTACATAAACTTGTGGTTGCAGGCAAATATCAATGTATGTATTCAATCACATGTACATTTATATTCATTGACTAAATTGTTTATGTTTTACTGTCTGGTTGCTTTGTGTTGTAGCCTAACCTATCACTATACGGATGACACACAAATCTATGGTTGTGTAACAGTCAGTGATGCCTCCAGCTGATTAAATTAGAGACATTGTTGTCAGAAGTCCAACATTGCATGTGCAATCATTTCCGGCATTTGAATGCACACAAAACTGAAATGCTGACTGGTAGTCCAGCTACATCCAAATCGATTTTACAGACTTTTTCATTCATCTTAATGGCTGCACAATTTCACAGGCCTACGTAGTTAAAATCCATCTCTTTTTAGCCACATATCAAGTAGAACACAAACTGTCTAAATACACCCCATTTTATCAAATTCAGAAACTGAAATCCTCATACATGCCTTGACAACATCTAGAATAGACTACTGTAATGCATTTTTCTTTGGCCTACGTAAAACAGCAACAAAAGATCTTCAACTGGTTCAGAACATAGCTGCCAGAGTCCTAACAAGGTCTAAAAAGTTGGATGACCAGTGCTGATGTCTTGCATTGGCTACCGGTTTATGCCTCCTTACCTTTGAGGCTTTAAATGGATTGGTTCCTTCATATATCTCCAGCCTTATTGCTCCATATATTCCATCACATCCTTTATGTTCCCTTGGTGCCGGTTACTTAATTGTTCCTTTATTCAATAACAACACTTTTGGTGGTTATGCTTTTTCCCACCAATCTCTTACTTACTGTTTTCTTCCTTGAAATGTAGCTACACCAACCCTGTTAGGGTTATACAATCTCAGTTTTATTATTACTAATATTTACTAATATTACTAATATCAGCCTTGTTGTAATATTAACTTTACTACCTGTTTATGTGTATGTTGGTGTGTGTTTATGTGTGTGTACAATGTTGCTTTTTTGTTGTTGTTTTCATTTAATTGTAAATGAGCTCTATGGGTGATGTGCTCTTTAAATAAACTGAAGTTGAAGTTAAAGTTAAACAGAGGCTAAAAACTCTGCTTTTGTGTTTAAATAAACAGTTTTTTTCTGATTCTCTAAGGGGAACATAGCCAAGTGTTTTTCTAAAGTTGTGATTCACAGATGAAACTATACCAGATACATCAAAAACCTCCCAATCTGTTCTGCACAGTCCATCTTTGTTTGCAGTAAAGGCAGATCATGACATCACTTTTTTGAGTTAGTAAATTACATCAACTGACTCTGGTCACAGTCTGCAGTGCTCATTGTAGCGGTAGTTCTTTGCCTTTTTCTTGAGAGAGAAAAAAAATATTCTGACCAAAAAACCTAAAGAAAGACTTTGGAAGTCATTTGTTGGGAGGTCAAGAGATTGAGAGCATGCAGCTGACAGCTGCCATTTGTGTAGACAACATAAGTGTTTGAAAATGAGAAGTTGAACTGAAAAATGTGGGTGAGGGGTGTCCTTGTGGCAGTTTGATTGTGGCCTTCTTGCATGTTGTACAACTATATGGCTCCCTATGTTTCTTTTCTGTATCTTGGTACACTGTCACTAACCAATAAAGGCAAAGTGCAAGAAATAAACCCTGATAATATAGGGGTTTCTGGAAGTGTCACTATTGATCAACCTGATTTAAAGTTTCTGTTCTGCCCAAAAAAGGCCCCAGACAGAGAAAGTATAATAACCTTCAAAAGTAATGTTGGAGGAATACATTATATTAATACTTTTTTGGCAAGAGTTTTTTAAAGTTGTGATTCACAGGTGAAACAATGCCAGAGATAATAAAAAACTCATAATCTGCTCTGCACAGTTCAACTGTGTTTGCAGTAGAGGCGGATCATGACGTCAGATCTTATTTTGGATGTGAAATCAGTGAGTCAAACTGTCAGTGTAACGTTGCTGAGCATCACCCGAATGCCGAGAGCATACCACACACTACTTCATAACCTTGTTTAATGTTTGAGGGAGTATACACAAACAAAAGGATTCTGCCAGAGTGGGCATAAATAAATAAACTTACCGCAGACATTAGGCAACAAAACTTATACTAAAGTTCTCCTAAATGAGGCACAATTGACTGGAACAAAGGTCACTTGGTGTTGCAACTCAGCAGAGTCTTGATCAATAAGACATATATACTGAGCTTAACAGGTGAGGCAATATGTTGAGGCTGCCAGTGCAAATGTTTGACATAGACCAGAGACAGCTGCAGAATCAGCACCATGGACAGCAGTCAAGACAGTTATATTTACCATTTTGATGTGTCCCAATTCTATCCTGTATACTAATCCTAACTGGTTTTAAGTGACAAAATGAAATACATTCAAAGATGTGAGTGTGCATACTTGCTTGATTTTTGTGTGTGGTATTAATGGACATACTGGTGTCACAAAGTAAAAAAGAAAAAGATTGACATATTGTGGATTTTGTCCAGACATCAGCCAACATCTCAAAAGAACAAAAAAATTAAATATTTTTAGTCTCAGCAATAGTATTCCAGTGTTTTATTACTGTTTGCCGTCCGCAGAAAGGACTATGACTTTACTATAACAATTAGTTTATAGTGTATACTTAACAATATTAGTATTTAGTAGAGATTTAGGACGCATTTATTTTACCCTCTGCTGGAGTCCCAACTTGACCTTTATAACAGTAATGTTCATTTGCCTACTTTTTCATCTGTCACATGCAATATGTCATGTGGCACTGCCTGAATTTTTAATGAAACTCACAGAAATTACACATCTGAACACAGTGTTCAAGCCACTGCCAGTTATATTGATTGTGTGTAGGTGGTAGGGGGAGAAAACAAGTCAGAGCTAAAACTTTAATAAACATCCTTTTCTACCCTGTAGGTTTGCATGATGTGGAATTCAGTGCACATACTCAGCTATTTTTGCATTACAAATTGACTTAAAGGGCCAGGGCCAGTTTATGTCATATTAGAAAAGAGGTGACTGCACTGCTTCCTGTGAATTGAATGGTGTTAGTGCTACATAAAACACACACATTATACTGATCATTATACTGAACTTAAAACCAAGATGTTAAATACACTTTTTGATATTTGCCCACATTTGTTGTTTACCTTTAAGACTGCATTCAGGCAACTGAGTAAAGAGTGGGGAAACTTTTCTGCTGTGTCATAATCACCAGCAAAAGCTTCTCTCTGTTTCATGTATTGAATAGAAACTAAAATCCAAGGCTTACTTACTGTATGATATTGCCTCTGGGACATTTTCAAATTTACAATAATTTCCTGCTGGTGGCTTAAAGGAGACAATTGGACAATTTATTTTTTTTATCCCCCTTGCCATCCTGCTACTATTCACATTTCCATAATGATCTACCAACAAGTAAACCCCACAGTGCACAAAGTTTGTTATATTTGTGTTACCTAAGGATTGGCCCGGATTCCAGCTGCAGTATGACATGTTTACTCCACTAGTCCTTATTTGTTGTAATTCAATGAACAATTTCTCACTTTGTGACAAGAAGTACAGTGTGTGTGTGTTTTTCTTTTTTTGTGTGACTAACTTTTGTAAGTCTTTCTTCTTTTGCACTCTTTATGTGCTGCTGTGTGTCACTGTTGTGCAGTTTCAGTCTGCACACTGTACACAGGAGGATTATGTGCTTTTCCTTGCTTGTCTCCATGCTCTCACTAATCTGCTCCCTGACTCTCTCCCTCTGCCTCTCCCTTTCTCTGCTTGGCCCGTTGTTGCCATGCCACCACATCACACTGTAATTGTATGAAGCCTGATGGCCACCATGATAAGAAGCTGCAGGCTGCAGGGAGACTGTGTATACACTGGCTGCCAGCTTTTGCATTTACACTCAGTGAAGTGATTTTTGTCAGTAAATGCACAAAAAGTGATGCTGAAGAGAGATTAAGTAAAAGGAATCAGGATTGTTGTATGTAGGCAGGGCTTTCTTTCGCACTTAAAGTATATTGTGTTATATTTTTTAGTTAGAGGTCTCTCTCCTTGCTGATCTGCTCACATTTGAATTAGCTGGTGATGCAAACTCAACCCTTTCCCCATGTTTACCTGCTGTCCTTATAAATAATGTACATTTTCCCAGCACTAACAACACGGTTACATCATACTCACTATTTTGTTACTCTGAGATTCTCTTCTACAATAGAGATGCTCTTTTCAGTTACAAATTATATCATAATACAGCCATTTCTTCGGAGTTGATTTTTAGCTACTGCTTCATGAATGAAACTCAACACACATTCCAGTAGCTCAAAGGGTGAAATTTTAATTTTAATTTGCTTTTTATTTGAAACCTACACAAGAACTGTTGAATTTCATTGAAAGCAGTTTAAAAGCGATCGCGACATAAAAAGAAAAAGAAAACAGAAAGGAGAAGATAGGAATAATTATCACTCAGACATTATTTTAAAACTTTTTTTTAATGGAATGCCTCTCACACATTTCAAATGGACCACAAGCCCAACAGTCCATCTAGTCTATGAAAATCTAATCGACATTGCCTTATTTTATCCATCCATGTAAATGACAATAAGACCAAGGGGCTATTTTTCCTGATGAAACTGTTTTATAGCCCAACTTTAAAGCAAAGAGACACATTCATTTGAAATATAGTACAAATCAATATCTGGCAGTGAAAGAGCAGACAACGGTGTGTTTAATGTGTTTTCCTCCAAGCAATCTGTAAGTCAGCAGGAAAATGAACATGAAAGATTTTGTCAAAATTTCATCATCACTGGCAAATGAGCATCACTACTGTGACTGAATCAAACCCGCAGATCTATCATAAGAGTGTCATTTCACATTTAGATTGTTAAGATGCTTTCTTATCTGGCTGAGGTCACGGCTTGATTTCACCTCAATTAACTATACTGATAAATGTTCTAAAATCATCTGTTGTCTCCCTTCCTGACTGAAATGTTACCAGACAGATCCACCAAAAACTAAATCAAAGTCATTTTGAAAACAAGTCCAAAAAAAATGCAACAGAAAAGTCATAGTAATTCCCAGCAACAGCTTGCTCAACAAAACACACAGTTTATCATGAAGTATTGAGTCATTTGTAGCTTGGCTGCTGGCTGCAGTTAAAATGTGTTTAATGTTGGATTTATCTGTTGACATAATTAGAAATGCCAGACCATCAGGCCTCTGGTAGCAGGTTGCGCTGTACAGTGGACAGAGGGCTGAAAATCTGGCCACTACAAACTGATCCATGATTGAAGCTTAATTAACATCAGCCAGAAAGCCTGTTACAATGTTTTTGTTGCCCTGCTTTATGCTAGTGAGCTAAACTTGATGAAAAAGAAGCATCTTTATTAAATTACTCGAAAAAACTTGTTTTAACTGTTGTGCTAATTAATTCTTGTCAATACAAAGAAACATCTCTTGTGTCTTTCCTTTTTGTGCTTTTTCATCTTGAGAAACTGTCTCTTTTTGTTTGTAACACTTCATCTGAATACATTTTAAACAAGCTGCCAGTGGCTTTAGTAAAAATGTGGTGTTATTTTTTATATCTACAGAGGCGGAATTACATCAGACTAACAGTGCGTCTAGTTGAGGCGACAGTGTTGGGCCTCCTGCCCTGCTCTGAGTCCCGTCTGGCGTTGCTGTGTTGTGCTGGGCAGGGCTGGGCTTGGCTCTGTGCACGGGCAGATGGTCTTACGTGTGATATAATGGGAGGTCCAAAGCCGTACCCCAGCAGGGACCCTGGCAGCTGACAAGCCTGGCCCGATGTCCGCGATCCCTGGATGGGTCTCTTACGGTGATGGCAAGGGGACGGGCCACCCAGGTGTCAGACAGACAGACAGACAGACAGACAGACAGACAGACAGACAGACAGACAGACAGACAGACAGACAGACAGACAGACAGACAGACAGACAGACAGACAGACAGACAGACAGACAGACAGACACACTCTCATCCAACCATCACAGCCAGCTGTTTCACCTCTGCAGCTGCTGCTGCTGCCGCACATTGCCACCATCGCATAAAGGAGAGAATTACACAACAGGCCCAAAATCATGTTCAAAACTTGGCACAAAACTGTTCTCCATTCGCACCAGTTGAGTAATCCAGCGATCCAGGTTTATTATGACAGCAACATGTAAAAGACACTTAGGGACAAAATGTAACAGCAGACAGATATTTTCAGCTTCATCCCAGAAGCTTAAAGTCTGCCCTGGATACTGTTGATGTGCGTGGGTGGTTGTATCATATAAGCTTTTTAATGAGTCTACAATTTCAAGTGCCAGCATATTGGACAGATAGTTTGATGGATGGAGACGGGCTGAAGCCAAACTGCAGCGACGCTGTGTTGCTGCTTGTGTTATTCATGATGTCATTGTTGATGAAGTTATCACGCCGACGCTCTCATCCCCACCGACGCTTCGTGATCCCTCCGTGGCTTACGGCACCACGAATTTCATCAAGTCATCATAGATCAAGTCACACTGTCATGGATGGCATTGAAAAAGTAACAAGGGCAAGCTATCGAGCGTCTGGATAGTGTGGCGGTAGCTGAAAAATGCATTTATTTCAGCCAACCTCCGCGACTCTGGGCTGGCTTGGTGATGCACTCCATGGTTAGTCAGCACTCCCACCGCTTTGCCAGCTCAGCTTTTATTCCATGCCCTGGAAATTGAGTTTTTCTGGCCCTGTAATGTACTCAAAACTACATCTGCAACCAACTGATAAATCTACGCTTTGTTGGGCCTGACGGATGGCTGTGAAAATAAAAATTCACTACAGCATGTTGCTCTGTCAGAAGGAAGGTCACTTTAGATTTTGTCCTTCTCACCCAGGAATCTCTGCTCAGAGTGAAGCCGAAATGACCATTTGTCTGTGAAGCTTTAATATTTTCTCAAGCTTATTTGCTTCAATGAGATGACAGGTTTCTGACTTGTTTGCTTCCACAGCTGTGTCTCCTAGGGTGTCTACACTGTGAGCCTGGACTAAAAAAAAAAAAAAGCATTACTCCTCTTCTGATGTGTCAACAGTATCTATTATTTGTTGAGGGAGAATGGCTTTATATCTACAGAGCGGTAATTGTGTGCGTGTGTGGTTACATACATGAGGCTGTTCAGCTAGCTTGATAAATACCACAAGATGACAGATCTTTATTGCAGAGCAGCAGTCGGGGTCCGACACCTCCAAAGACCAATTTCAGACTGTTAACAAGGCCTAGACCAGGAATACCTCACAGCAAAATGTCACAAGGCCTCCCTTTCCACACCTCTTTACTCTCCCTCTCTCCCGCTCCTTCGCTGTTCTGCCCTCAGCTCTCCTGTGGACATTCTATGAATTGTAGTTCCTCTCTTTCAATTTGCCGACCATGTTACCTCGTTCCACAATGTGTTGCCCCGGGGGATCGTGGGTAGGCAGGAGCAGCGGCCCCGGCTAAGTCCGCAGAGAGCTGATAACCTTTCAGTGTTGCTTTAGCACGTTGTGTAAAGAACAATCAGTGCTTATCAGCGTTGACTACAGGCGAATGCTAATTCAATGTCATGCAGACAGACTGCAGAGGGAGAATGAAAGCATCACTGGCTTTCACTCTGACAGCTCGACATCTACAGGAGACAAATAATTTTCAGATGATGCAAGTTTGTTGGCCTTTTATTGCCTGTCTAACCTGTAATCCACTTCTTCTAATCTGAGTTTTGAAATATTACAAAAAATATAGCCCAGCAGCTGTCATGGTTAAAAAAAAAATCAATTATAATTTGTAATCAGTAATTAACAGATTATAAGATTAGATAATATTGTTAACATTTTAATATATGATAAGGGGTGTCATACTTAACATATCACATATCTATCTGATGACAGCACTAATTCGACAATATTATTGAAACAATGTCCATTGTAGCATCACAGCTGTGAGAAATAAAACATTAAATGAATGCAGTAATCTAACAATATTAATATGAATTAATTAATTCAGTATGTGGCACCTAAATACCACAACACAGCTGCTAGCCTGCAGCTAACACCCTGTGTGTTCTCACTAAATGACCTTAGTAGCCACAGCAGCTTGTTACAGTACATTGACATTCATTTTAGAGCATAAATTAAGAATTTGTGCACAAATGTGTATATTGGGGTTCTGGTCTGAAACTGAAAAAAACGTACTGGCCACATGATGATGTTGAGAACAACATATAATGTTGATTTTCCAAGTATTGCTATAGTACATCATCTAATTAATCTCTTAACAACTGCAATCACAATGCAGTGTTTTGTGTAACAGAATACAGATACTTCTTGAATTTAGCATAAAAAACATGATCATCTTTATTTATCATCAATGTTGAGCATGTTTATTTTCATGGTTGCTCCTCATTCAGCTTCATCATGGTTCCACAAAGCCACTGCCGTCCCCATTACTGTTACTTTGCAGATTTTCTTCTTCTTCCGTCCTCTTAGCTTCATGGAGGGGGTGGCTGGTGCTGTGTCTGTCATTGTTATGTACCAACAATCAACCTGTATTCCTGCTGTTCCTGTTGTGTAGCTCCATTCACTTGTGGTACTCAAAGAGATTGCCAAGATAATTGCGATATACAGAACATTATGTCTGGCCTTGATGGTGAAAATAACAGTAGCATTAGCCCACTTGAAGATAGCTCAGAGAAACTATTTGGTGTTTTGAGTGCCAGTTTGCAGCTTCCAGACAAAGCTATCTAACACATATTGTGTTATAAAATAATACAAATAACTTTCTCAGAACATATAACCTATAATTACCTAGAAAAGCACTTTCAGGGGCATATTAATCGTTAAAAAAATGTCAAAGGAAAAAGCTGCCTGTCTAAGCAGCTGAAGTAAATGCTAGCATTAGTTGAAGAGTAATTTATGGACCGCCAGCTGGTCTGTAAAGGTTACTACCACAGGCAATTCAGACATGGTAGTTCAACAAGAACCTAATTAAAATAATGCTGCCTTGTAGACACATAAACTTATGAAGATGCTTTCCTGTCTGGTGAGCATAAAAAGGACAGTTTTGTTGTTTATTCCAGAAAAAAGGTGACATTTTGAAGTCTCTCTCTGGGTCTGTGAATGTGTCTGTCTAATTTGCCTCTTTGCCCTCTTGTCCTTCACCCTCCTAGCGCGAATCGTGCGGAGCCGTCAGTGGTGTGAGATGGCTCCCTGCCTGGAGGGGGAGGTCTGCAGCCTCCTGTTCAACCGATCCGGCTGGACTTGCACCAGGGGCAGCGGTCGCATCAAGACCGTCACGGTAATTTACAAGACATGACATTAATATACGCCATATGCACTTAACAGCATCACACATACATTTTCAGCATGGGTAATCCCCACAAGCTGATAGTGACATGTGAAGCCTCATCCCAGGGCTAGAGGCAGCACACTTCATTCACACACAGCAGGTCAGCTTCCAGATTTCAAAGGCTGGATCAATGCTGAATCACAAAGACCAGAAAACGAATGCTTGCACTGCTCTCTGCTTTTCCTTCTATGACAAATCAAATGTTCTGCTGTGATAAAGAATAAGAAGGATTTACAGTATAAAACCTTATGTGCGGCTAGATTATCTTTGCACTGTATAGATCACATTATTTTAAGACTGAATTTCAACTTAGTATCCTGCCTTCTATCACATACAAACATTTTTCAAAACAACCTAAATACTCTGAAAGAGAGAAAGATTGTGTACACAACCGCTTCAGATTTGGGCCTATTTACAACTGCTACAAATTGCAATTGAAATATGCTGCTTTTTAGGAAATATTGTCAAATGTAATTAGAGTTCAAATCCTGCAGGGGTAGAACCCTATTGAGTTTGTGCCAGTTTATTCTTATTATTATTTGTCTTCTGCCGAGGCTCAAATTGCTCTGAGCTGCAATGAGCTAAAAACATGAAACATGGCCCAATAACTGTAAATGATGTGCAAATGCTCCCCAAGAAATAGACCCTATTCACATGGTGACCATTTTCATCTGACATCACACTCAGGAAGGGAAACTGTCAAGTAAAGCCTGTGACAAATCGCTTCAACTTAAAAAAAAAAAAAATTGTAATATGTCAATTTGATTGCTAATGCAACATCACTTTTAGCTTAGCCTCCTAGCACTCGTTACTGCCACTGTTATTGAGATTGCCTTTGAGCAATCCTGAGTAAATTCACCGGAGACATCCTGCACTATGTCCTGAATACACACACCGAGTTTCACATCCAATGAAGGACTAGTGGTGGAACATAAAGTGTGCAATTATTGAAATATGGCAGGGAGCAGAATTACATTAGCTGTAGTGACTTTGTTCACCTTTGTAAAGCCTGAAACCTGCTTGTTGCTGCTTGTGGCTTTAATTTTGGCCGAGCTCCTTCCTTCTGTTGAGCCCAAAAAGTTTGAACCTATGAACTGCTGCATGCTGCTACATGCTGCCTCTAACTTTGTAGACATCTTTTGGGCTGTCTTTTTTTACATTTTTAAATCTCTTTCTGGGTAATATATGTTTTAATATTATTTTTGCGGCTTTTTACATTCTTCCTGTTATTTTTTTTCCTTCTTATTTGTGTGTAGTTATGGAACTGCAATGGCAACAGTAAAACAACAATAAAACTATTACATTATGGAAAATGCATTTATAACAAGGCAGGATAAACATGGTATTGAAAGTCTTTGTTAAATTAAATTTAAAAATTGCTAGCTATTTTAAATCTAATCACAATATTACATTATAACACATAATAATAATCGTTATCATCATCATCATCATCATCATCATAATACATCATTATTGCACAATAAAATAATAAATAAAAATAAAATAATGTTAACCTCAATTGAAATGAAAGGTTAATGCAGTCGAGCTCTATTAATTTGTACAGTTTTACACATTCAAACTGTGACAACAAGAAAAGAAGATATGCATATACTCCATAGTTTCAGAATTGACTGAAAAATAAAACTGACTTGTGTGGGCAACTATCAGAGGTCCTACATCTAATAATACAATTAAATTACACAATTATCTTCTCTAGGTTCTGACTAATGCTGGCTAAATTGGATTTGTGTACACATATGAGCCTCTGATTAACCGATTGGCTTAAACAAGAGAGGTAAAATATTCATGGTTCCAACATTTATGATTGAAATTTATTGCTGGGAACAACAATAACAGCTGACAGCAGTCTATGACCTCTTCCTGACTGTGAGAAATGTAAATGAATACAAAGCATGTTAATTTTTCAAAACCTTCAATATGGTGTCATCTGGTCCTCTGTAGGCTCCTCTCACTGTGCACCATGCATCCAACGCCTCAGAGCTGCCAGCGCTGACTGAGGCGCTGCTCTATAATGAACCCTTATTTGATTCAGCAGTGAAACAAAACACAGGGAGCACAAAACCATCACACCTTATCAGTGAGGGCTAATAGATCTTTACTTCTTTTGTATCATTATAATGAAAGTATCATTGTGAATGTGTTTGAAAGCCAAGAGTGAAAAGGGAACACTCAGGACCAGTGTTCTCTCTAAAGGCAACTACAGATTGGGCAACAATAGTTGCTCTCCAGGCGCTGCTGCTTGCGTAGTCAATGACTGAGTCGCCATGGATACAGGTCTCACCGTCGCTGTGTAGTTCACACTATGAACTCTTTACTCACCAGGCACTATAAGCTTAAATGAAATGAAGGAGTTCTTTTTTTTCTTTCTCCACTGACACCAGGCGGTCTCATTTTCTTATCAAGTGACCAAGTGTCCAAGAGACATGATTATACTCCCTCTACAGTCCACCAGCCATGTCTCTTCATCCTGGCTTCACTGCTGGTAGTGGTGTTTGCTTGTACGTAATGCACTGCAGAAATGCAGCTTTATTGGTTTTGCTTGTATTTTCTCTGCTTCATGTTTCCGTCAGCTTGTATTTGCTACATCTGCAGTCATTGCTTGCTTACAAAGCTGTAAACTGTCTATGCTACCAACAAAACCTCAAATAGTGTCTAGTCATGCAGATGGTTTTAGTTTTATTTGTGATATCTGTCTCTTTCAATACTCAACAATTTATACTGAAAATAGCTTTGACCAAAGAAAAAGTAGAGACTGTAGGCAACCTCTGTACATGCACTAGAGGTAAGTGAGAAAATGTGTTATTGTATTTATTTAAACTGACCCTTTAGAAGTTATTCAAATCAATCACAGGATCGGGTCAGCACCAACTGGACACCTACTAAAATCTGAACCTCCATTTATCTCCAGTCATCATTTTGACAAAATAGTAATATCTGCTTAAATATTATAGAAACATTGTAAATATGGCTGGATCATACATCTAATTAGTTTCACTGTTTTTGCACGATGTCTGACGTATGATACACATGATGACATAAATTGCAAAAATTAAAATATTTCAATATGCGCAAAAAGTTTTTAGTAATATAAAATAGATGGTAGCTAGCTACATTAGCCATTTTTAGTCACGGCAGTCCTGTAAACTGTGACATGTATTTAAATTCTTCTTTGAATGTTAACTGTGAATGACTCTACATGCATACTTGTGGGACTGTTGTGACTCAAGAGTCAAAGTGTGGTTTGTCCCCAAAAAACAATAAAGAATTCATTTTTTGATCATATTGCTCAGCCCTTATTGTAAGTAACAATAATAATATGTATTATTAATATGGGTTCATCTACAGAAAACTATAGCTTCATCCAGCCCTGCATTTCCTTTTTAGTGTCTTTCATCTCATTGTTTTTGTTTCCTGGCCTGCAACTGTATTAGTTTTGTTAAGTAAATGATACTAAATAGAACTAGAGTTTAAATCTGGTTAAACAGCAGCAAATGCAGCAGATATCAGCCTTAGGTATGATGTCAAAATAAAAAGAGGCAGAGAGACAAAAGGAAGAAGTGGATGGAAGTAACTTATATAGACACAGAAAGTGAACCAGCACAATACAGCATGTTGATGTCAGCAAGAGATGACAAGATAGACGGAGAAGGAGGGAGTGCTGTCCTCATTGTCAGGTACACAAGGCCAAAGGTCAACCTGTGGCTTGGTCTGTTGATTTTCACTCTCTTCTTTTTTCTCTCCCTTTCACTTGCTGTCTCTTCATCTCTCCTCCGCCTCCTCTGTCCAGCAGCCTTGGGCAGCTGCGGCAGATTTCACGCACGCATACCCATCGTGCTGTAATCTTCCTTGACAGCACACTTAGGTTAGTGTTTTGCGTGTGTACATACATTAACAAAAATGCATATTACATGTTCCACTGAATATTTCCAGTTAGCTCTTGCTGAGGAGAGTTTTACCGCAGAAGTTAATCGCAAGTGATGCTGGTGTTTTGTTTTTTCTGAGGTGGCAGGGAGAGGGTGGACTTGGCAGCAGAAGAGAGGAGGTATCCAGAGGTACTTGTTGTAAGACCTGAAATGGGAGGAAAGCACATTCGGGAAGTTAAATGAAAATGAGAAATCTATAAAGGGGATTGATCAGGACTGAGCGTGGAGAGAGAGAGAGAGAGAGAGAGAGAGACGATGGGATAGAGATCCAGGCTACCGCTCGGCCACTAGCCAAGCTCTGTCTGTCCACATCTGCGTGTAAGTAACTGTGAGAAAGAGAGTTTTAATTATGTGTGGATTTGTTTTCACGTGTAGATAATCAAATTAAACCCTAGCATTCGGTGTGACAATGTGGGTTTCTGAGAGCTGATAATGGCTGCACTCATTATTCATGCTGTGCTGTGCAGGCTTCATGTAGGTGGAGTTAACTGCAAAAATAAAGTGACAAATGTACCTGGTGGTGGCAGATCGTGTGCTTCCCAACAACGACAGGCAAGTAGAAAGTCATGCATCTAATAAAACATATATTATACTAGTAATATCAATCATACATAAGATTGGGCTAGATAGCTTTTGATCTAATCTAAATCCAGCATTGAATCTGTTCTCTAAGTCCATCTTTCACAGTTTGTAAGGTACCTGAATGTAACAATGACTTACAGATTCAATTAAGATCTGTTTTTTGTCGGCTTTGAACACACTTCAGGTTTGAGTGGCAGCTAAATTAATGCTCACTATTCATTTTCTGTTACATGCTGAACATGATATGAGTATCAGAGGTTCTGAAATGTTGATTAAATGAAACGTCTTACGCATTGAAATAAAAGGAGTAATCTACTTACTTTAACAGTGAATGATCAAATGAGTGCATTTGATGACATTTTGATTAATTGTGGGTTTAAGATAGATGACTTTTCTTGTTGTCCACTGGGAAAAGCCTTTAAAGCAACATGAATCTAAAAGGTGAATCTGAATATTTTAAACCAACTTGTTTGTAAAAATGTTGTCAGTCAGAGCAGGATAACTGCTCTGCAAAGGCAAACTAGTGTAAGACGGATCAATACTGCAATAAATATCAGCGAAACAGCTAAATATTTATGCCTATGATAAAATACTAACACCAACTTGATGTATTGATGAAGTGATATACCAGCCTAACCACACACACACACATTCACACAATGTCTTTCACCTGCAACTCTATCTACAGTGAACACAGCCACCTCAGCCCCGTCTCTGCCGCCCGCCCGCCCTCCTGTGTGTGTATCTCACTGTGGCACTACCAGGTCACACACTCCAGCCTAACCTGCTAATGGAGTTTTGCATATGCAGCCCGCTCTCCACTGCCAGCTAGCCATTAATATGAATCACTCTCAGGAGGCCCCCCCCCAAACAAGCTGGCAATTTGTCTTCACTAGTGAGCCGCTGAAAGATCTACATATGATATTCTCCGAGGTTGAGGAGGGGAGGGGTGGGGCGGGGGTGTTATGAGGTTGGTTTCATATACTTGACAGCAGGGTGTGGATGTGAATCGCTAGGTCTCACAAGACCACGGTTGTGTGTTGGATGTGCGTTAATGTATAGAGGGTGGAAATGGCAGTCAGGTGGAAAGCTGAAGAAACAGACCGACAGTTTGAAACAGTAAAATGATTTTTCCTCCATTCGGTCAAGCAAGAGGGTTGTGAGATTGCATCAGTCGCTCCCCGTTTGGTGAGAGCACTGTTGAGAATACTACTGAGCCCTATTATCAGGCTTTGCTAATCAAGTGATGGGCTCAAATTGAAATCAGAAATGCTCCTTCAATGAGACTATTTCTCTAAATATCATCTTCAGGGCTGAAATGTTACTTCACACGCTAGAGGTTGTATAAATTATGAACTGTAGGTAATTGTAACCCTGATTTGATGATATTCAGACTGCAGTTTCATGTGCACTTACTCAATCCTCAATAGTAGCTAGGGGGAAAAAAAGAATCTTGCGCCACCCACACAACAAATGCCATTGCTCAGCCAGTGTGCGGCCTGGAGAGAAACACAACAGTTGCAGTTGGGCGTCTTTCTTTCTTTTTTGCCAAATGAAGAGATGCAAGATGAACAGCATACACACAGACGTACACACACACACACACACACACTCACACACACACACACACACACACACACACACACAAAGCGTGACCCAGTAGGTCAGAGAGATTTGCATCATGGTTTTTAGCATTTTCTTTTTTTTCTGCTCTGGTGGGCCTCCAGCTATGATTGATTTTCTTTTATTCTCGTGTCGTGCACACGAAGTGCCCAACCCTCATGGGTTTAAAGACACCAAAAAGTACAGTTGCAGTGGCCAAACATTTAATTTAATTGCACCTTCAGTTATCTAAAGTTTACTTTACTTTATGTAAAGGACTCAAAATCAAAAGGATGTGACATTTTTGCATGCTCCTGAGTGCCTTGCCTCTCTCCTGCTAATGTGAGCATCTTACCACAACAAAAAATGTGCTATACTACTAGAAACATCCTTCAGATATTAGATCTCCAGCTACTGAGATGGCTAGATACCTCCATTGACCACCACACATTTCACAGCACACTCTATAGTACACGCACAGCCAAAAATTACATTATTTTCTCAACAAAAGAGCAGAAAACAAGCTCCAGAACGATAGCAGAATATTGTTTAAACATTTTTTTATATGTAGTCCAAAGGTGGCAATAAGCACACTTCAAAACAGTGCAGCGTGCTGATCCACAGCCTGTTGCTCGACCAGCCACAGCTGATTGCTTCCCAGCCACAGTCCGTTGATCCCTGGCCACAGCACATTTTTCCTAGCCACAGCTTGTTGATCCTCAGTCACATTGTGTTGCTCCCCAACCACAGCTCACTGAGCCTACCCATGTTTAGTAAACAAGAGGTTGAAAAAAAGTGGCCGTTTGCAGCTCGGGCCGGGTCGGGCCAGGTTTGGGTGGTTAATTAATTCATATTTGGGTGGTGTGGATTTACTCTCATTGGCTAGCGGCCACAGTGCAGCAGCAGCCTCTGTGTGTGTTTGTGAGTGTGTGCACATACAACAAGGTGCGGAAGGGGCTGACTGCCTGGCAGCGAAAGGTGCAAAACACAAAGTTAAAGATCTTTCATGGTATTATGAGAAGTGTAATTGAGGAAAAACACATCACCTGCAAGAGTTTCGTGCTGCAACAGGATGCTGACTGCAACTCACGTTATGGCCACTTGTGTCACTAATGTGAAGGAATGTCTGATTCTGATAGAACCTTTAAATTATATTTCACAGAATGTTTTAAAAGACAATACGATCATAATTTTTGTACCATATACTATCAACAGATCATTTTTCTTTATCCATGAGAAACATTTTACCCCTACTCTCCTGAATATCACAAAGAAACCTTGTCAAGAAGATGAATGACAAATTCTTCAAATAAAATAAGAATTTCAAATCATTAGCTCAGGGGTTACCATGCAAAATGCCCCAATTACATGTGTTTTTAGTGAGTCTCTGATCAGACATCTTAAGAAATCTATTCCAAGACCAAAGCATTTGATATCTGCTGCGTGCCTGATGTTTGAAGGTTCTCATCCCACATCTCCCCTAATGGCCAAAACTGAAGTAAATTTATGGACTCCCAAAAAGATTGAATAGCCATCTGATGCACAGTGTTGCACCTTGTATGTTCACAGAAACCCCAAACACTAGAAACATAGCCAGACACAGGACTCACACATGAACATGGGGGAAAGTGTGCTTGATAAAGAGACTTAATGGCATAACAAAACTTCCCATTGAAACTAGAATTTAACAACCTATATTGAAGAAGTTCTCTATTAATCCGCACAAATACCTTCTTGAAATCGATAAAACAAGCAAATGAACTATTCTCCTTAATTCTTGCATGTATAATGGAAGTGACTGCATATAGTATATGATCAATACACGCTCTGGCTTTTTCTAAATCAATGTTGCTCCTCCACAAGGAAAACTGTTCTCTCAAGGTGGTCTACAAGTCAGCAATTTAAAAGTGAAGAATACATTTTACACACAGCTAATAAGACGTATACCCCTATATCTGAGTGGAGTTAGTGGAGATTTAGGAATAGGTTTAATAACACTTCTTTGGAGATTTTGTCTATTCCAGTAGCTTTTTTCAGGTTGCATTTATCTTTTTTTAAATTTTTTTTTTTACCTCTTCTATAGAAAACACATTACAGTTATTTACATCAGCATTCATTTCACTTTCCATGACCTCTTTTAAACTATTTTTTTCCTTCAAAAAGAAAAAACCTTCCTCAAATGAATTGTTGCAGCCAAAAAATAAGTTCTTTTCCCCACTTTTGTAATACAACCCCTAAAGCAAAGTTACATTCACCATTCTGTAGTTTCCTCCATGGGTATTTCCCAAGACATTCTTGGATCCATTCTATTCATTATATCCCAGAATTGTTGCGAT
Source organism: Scomber scombrus (assembly GCF_963691925.1). Classification (NCBI taxonomy): domain Eukaryota; kingdom Metazoa; phylum Chordata; class Actinopteri; order Scombriformes; family Scombridae; genus Scomber; species Scomber scombrus. Next base: position 8,113,279 of record NC_084979.1, read on the forward strand.
GATGAGTTTGTAAGTAATAAATATGCAATGACCTCTATTAAAATTGCTTTTCACACCTTTTGTCAAATTTGGTTTGCTTTTCCTTAAATTCTATCATCAGCTCTTCCCTCAGGTTTTTGTTCTTACATCTAAGAACTTTTTTTTTCTCTGCTGTTTTTAAATTGTTCCACAAAGTCTGCGAATCTTTGTAAGATTTTTCTAAAACCTTTAAGGCTATTACATTTCCTCTTAACGCATTTATTCAATGCTGCATAGACACAGCCACACAATCTATTATACAGAACGAAAAAAATCCAAATCCCTTTGGCTATTTTAATACATCTCAATTGCCAATAAAGTCCAGTTAAATGGTGTTGCATTGGCTAGAGGACAAAAATGAATGAGGGAGTTGTTTGTAGTACAGTTTTCCTATACTGTAAATATGAATCCTCATTAACAAAACATGGTCTTACTTGAACCTTTAACATCAGTAAAGAATGGTCAGGTAAAGCATATCTATCACCCAGTAAAGAGAAGCCCTCTCTCCCTAATCCCTGAAAACACAGAACCCAACACAATTATTTAAACCTTCATGTGGAACAATTATATCATTAACAACCACTTTTTAACTGAAACTGAAGAGAGGTTATCCTTAGTTATTAAACATTGGTGTCTTAATAAACTTACAAATCACACAACTCACTTATACAATTGTCAAGACTACTAATACAACTATTGAATTCCCCACATTGGCCCTGTTCACACCTGGCAGTAAAATGGGTAATCTGATCACAAGTGGACAGTTGTAAGTACAGGTGTGAATGCACTTAAGACGCATTGAGGACACATTGAGATCGGATTGCTAAAACCACATTCAGATGTGCATATGGCCACATTCTTTTAGCAGTGTGTACACAAACGTGTCTTTTGCCACAATGAAGGACTACTAACTGACATCAAACTGATATCATTTGCGTAAGCGAAAGTGCATTCTCATTCATGCACCATCAGCATCATATTAAAGTGCAAAACAACAAAGGAGCTGAAGGCCAGAGCAGAGAGTATTAAGTTATCAGTATAAGCCTTTAAGTCATTGCGTTTTAAATGCTTCAAATGTTTAATTAAGTGAGATATTATCAGGGTAATGGTCAAGTAGTATTCTATTTCTGAGTTCACAGTTCCAGGCATTCCAACCACTTATGCTCCAATGCACTAATGTGAGATTGTCAACATTCGACACAGTAGATTTGTCAGCATTTACGGGTTGGGCAGTTACCAATCCGTTTTCCAGATTCTCTCCCTTCAGCCCACGGCTCCTTGTGCTACGGCTGGCACTGTTCGCTGGCTCCAGCTGATCATGCCTCAACAGTCTCCCACTACCAGTCAGGAAATACTCCTTTCCAAAAGGGAGTTCATTGAGAAGAGTTCTAAAGTTTAAGCTGATCGCCTTCTCTGTGTGTGACTTGGCAGAATGAATGAAAATGTGACCAAATCTTTCATTATCCCTAAAACTCTGCTTAAGATGCAGTACATCCACTTTATCCTGCTGGGTTCAAAGTTCCACCTTGATTACACCTGGCCTCCATCCTCTTAGCTTCATCCGTTTCACATAACCATCTTAACGATCTCCGGAATAGCATCACAATGTCACCCCTCAAGAATTTGCTCTCTCCCAAGGGATTTCCCCTCCAACAAACAGAAGGTCCACAATAATGTTAGACACGTAAACTTCATCCAGTTTTCCCTCCATTTCATCCATTCAAGCAGAAAGATATCCAATATTCAAATCAAGGTAATCTTGAATTTGCCTTACTTATTGTCCATCTCAGCCTTCAGCTCCCCACAGTTTTCAGAAGAATTAGAATCAGTTTTATTGTTACTTCCATAATACGCACTCAGCATACGTGGGAGCAAAATGCCATTCTCAACAAGTTGCTCAAGACGTTTCACTTTACAGCCCAAAGGTTTTTTGAGGGAGGTATGCACCTCATCAGTCTGTGATTTAAGTGAGACATTCTGTGATTTGAAAGTCATAAACTCATAACGATGCAGCCTGATTTCTGCCAGTGCTCATGTTGCTGTTTTCAACTTCTTTCTTCTCCTTTTGCTTCGTGTCTCCTTTATCATTCATATTGTATATAAGACTGATTTCAGCACAGAATTATTCAATATTAACTTGATACATTAACTTTTTACTCCAAGGTTATGAATAACTTCCTCCAATACAATGCACCATCTTGATCATTTTCATTGCTATGTGCTCTTTGTTTCAGCGCCAGCCAAGGCAAAAAACTAGTGGAGTTTTGTCTGTGATCCTGCCAGTCTTACTGTAAACATGAAGACATCATAGCCAGTTAGCGCTACACGCTTTTTGAAAGAAGGCCATGTGAAACAAAAGCTTGATTTGTATGAGAAAATCAACCGAAAGGTGTCTTAATGAGGAATACAGAAGAGGATAACAGGGGTTTGAATAGAAAGCACTACAAATATGATGCACAAGGGCAAAACAAAGATGAAAATAGGATTCATGGCACTGCATCAAGGTAAATATCCATGTCCAGTTATGAAGGAGTTATAAAAGTCTCACGTCTTATGAAAAAGGTGAGAAAATTACATGGTGTGGTTCAACGGTGTCGTTACGTAACGCTTCCTCGCATCTCAGTTTTAAAGACTTCAATGTTTAATACAAACGTCCAGGCAGCCAAGTAGTCATGTGTCGCCATGGTCACGGCTGTGTTGGCAACCCATCTGACCAGAGACAGACTTCTAATGAGCTCGCTTCTCAAAGGCAGAGCAAAAACACTCGCAGGCGCTCTCACAAACACAACTGCCTGTGTGCTGCTTTTAAATGAAATGTTGATTAGTCGGTTGGAGGTTGGAAAGATGTGGCGGAGATGACAGATTCTGGTTGGATTGGTATCATTACTGGAAAAGGATGGAAAAGGATTTAGTGGCCAAGTAAGAATAAACAGAAAGCAATAGGGTTTTTCAAATTGAGTCTCAGGTGCACTGCCAAACATGTCTTAGCTTGTCATCTATCTCAAACGGTGTCTTATTTTTTCAAAACAACTATAATGTGGCAACATCATTTGTCTCCTCCTCTAACTGCAATTCAGCATATTTCTACATTTTCTTTGATTTCATGTCATTTCCTTTTTACTTGTGAGTTATTTCAGGCTGCAACAGAGGCATGTGGCGTTATCTCAGCCCTACTGGCAAAATTGTACACAGCTATCAAAGGACAATTACTGGTGTTATTCTATGTTTTCGTGTTATCAAAAAATCCCATGAAGAGACCAAAACCAACAATGAATTGATCCTCCTAACAAGTATAGTATGTACAGCTGAAGCCTGATATCATCTAGCCTTTTCCTTGCTAATCTTTTATTTAATAGGACATCTTTCATCCTCCAGATGTACAGAATTTAAAAAAAGCTTCCAAAATCACCAGGCAGCTGCAACTCTCAAGTTTAGAAACAAATATGCCTACTACATCTAGTCAACATCTGCACAGTACAACACTCAATTCGAGATTAAAAAATAAAATAAATTACAATCACACACATGAAGGAGAAAATGATACTATGTTGTAACATGACACATACAGATTTTTCCGTATATCTAGAACAAAATTTAGCATCCCGTCTACATTTAGATAAATCTATAAATCTACCAATCCTCACAACTGAAAATGCTCAAAATGTGAAAGAAGGGAAGTCAAACATATTGTAAAAAAAATAATTAAATGTGTATGTCAGAACTCTTTCACATTGCCTGCTTGTCTCTTACTTGCTGCTGTTGCACCACCGGTTCAGACCAAACACAACATTAGTCAACTAGAAAGTAGAGGTGCCTTTGCTCTACTGATTTATTATCTCAAGAGCTGCTCAAACAATGTTTGCACAGTATGTTATATTTAAACCTCTAATCTGCATGTTGTGATTCATATGCTCCACACATATGTGCTGTGATATAGCCTTTTGCCAGCAGACCTATGTATTACAACAGCATTGGCAACAACCTGTGGGCTCTGTGCTGATGACAAAAGATGATCCTGTAGTCATATTGAAGAAAAAGAAGCAGATTCAGATGAAAATCCTGAATGTTGCAGGCGGTGATAGATCACATCAGCACTTTTGATTTGACCAAGTCTTTATCGAAACAGCTCAATCCACTGAGAATAAAAAGCATGTTCATTGGTATTGATTGTGCAAGATTACTTCAAGGTCAAATTGTTTCAAAATTGATTGTTTTTGCTTGCAGGTGTTCCGCCACTCCTTCCTATTGTCTGGGTTAAAATGGTGAGGTTTAGGCTGAAAAGACACCCAGTTAGTGTTAGGGAAAGATCATGGTTTGGGTTAAAACAGTAAAATGTCCAATGTGATGGTAAAAAATGTCCAGTTAGTGGTCTAAAAGAGGTCTGGCAATAAATTCCCATATCATTCCAATAGAGCAGAGTACTATCAGCATAGAAAACCAGTCAGAACCAACAACCTGTGGACCACTGGCTCAGAATCTCGTTCTGTGTCAATTGTCTGTAAATTATTGTGCTGGTTCTGTAGCCATAGCCGGTGCCTAAAATTGAATTTTCAAGAGGTCCTTCAGTGCTCTTTTAGCTTTCAGTTTAACTTGCCAATAACATTAGTGTGACTTTGCACTTAACTTTTACATCATTTGACTGTATTTTTATGTGTTTATGCTTTTGTTCTTGCAATACTCTTGCGTTTGTCTCAGAGCTGACTTCTGAACCTCTCGCATAAAGACTTGTATTCTCACTGGGGCGCCATCTTTACATAAAGGTGGTCTATGATGGTGAAATCACCTTCATTAGTAGCCACGGCGCTGTGATCAGCAGTATTCGTTTAGCCTATATAAGATGCATAATGAGAGAAGTAGGTTGCTTGTTGAATAGTAACTCCTTGTACTGAAGGATACAGTACAGCTTAGTGTGCCCTGAGTGAAAGGATGTGTTATAAATTGGTCTAGTTTCTAATACAGCAGTAAAGCGTTAGCGAGGAAATCAAGTCTGGAGGTCATTAGATAAATGTTTGCATCTTCAAAATGCATTGAAAAACCAGACCAGAGCATTTTCTAATATTAGATATGTACTGATAACTACTGATGCTGGAAGTGTAAGAGCGAGCTTGGCACATATTTGCACATGGTCCACTCATTCTGGCGTAAACTCTCAGAGATATTGAGGAATTGGTTAGGCTGCACTCTACCTCCAGCTACCTCTACACCTACGGTTTTTCCTCCTTGCCAACAAGACAGTGATACCTAATATAACGAATAACAACTTAATATTTTAAAAGTTGGTCCCACAGCTGTAAGACTTAAATACTGCAAAATTGGAAGAACCCTAGATCTATCACTAAAAAAGGAATGTGCTGATGAAATGATCACGATTTCATCATATGAACACATGTAGGGAAGAATTAATAGTGGTGGTGGTAGGGGATAGAGACATCAGAGAAATGGGTTTAATTATGATTGCATGCTAAAATTAACTTACAATAGGATGTAAATACATTAATGAATGACAATAGATTTTTAATGTCCACGGTTTTATTTTGTAATTTGTAATTTTTATTTTATCTAAACAGGGAGAGATGCATTGTACCGGGTTTTAGCAAGTTGCTATTTTCCACCCATAGTCCCTGGGCAGGTAGATGGAACATACAATAAATTAAAATAAATAACAGAATTCACAAAGTTGTGCAAAATTGCAATGATACAATTATATATATACACACATTCCCACATCCTATCCCATCACACACACACACACACACACACACATACACACAGACACACTTACACAGTATATGTGATATGATGACCGTCTTATGTCCTGTGTAAATGTCCTATATCTGCTCTATGATAAGCTACACTGCCCCAAAATTAAATAAATAATTGAATTATATTAAAAAATAAATTGATATGCATGCTGTATAGCGTGTCCTTTAATGCTCTGCTGGCTTTCAGACTCATTTGCAGTTGAAATTATTAAATTCTGTGCACCAGCAAGTAAATTCTAACAATCGTGCACAACTAACATAATCTATTTAATCTGTCTTGGATTGAAAGAAGCAGAGATTTGCTTTTACTCATTTTTTATTTTTATTTTGCAACAGCAGCAGTGTGTACAGTACCAAGAGAGATGCATATCAGCAATAAACTGCATTTACTATTTTTATTTCATTGGTAATCTGATGGTTTATAAGCACCACCATCCTTTCATTGATAGTGACATTAGACAACAGAACAATTCAGCTTTTGTGTTAGAGATTTCACTGGATTAGCTCCAGGATTTCATATACATTCCTGTTTGTGAGCCGACAGTCCTCCTGTCATATTGTATCTGACATCCTCTGCCTGAATCTTCGGGGATAACATACTATAGCCAGGCTGCTTTGCCTTGGGATGTACATTTATAAAATGACTGACGTTCAAACAACACGCTTGTCCCTGCTGAATATATACACGTATAGCACATAGAGGTTACGCTCGATAAGCAAATATACCCTTTATTTCTGTTTCATTTACAGATCTTCTATTTATCAAGCGGAAAAGAAAAATGTACTCCTTGGGTTTCTCCTCATCTGTTTGTCGGATGCTGTGCCATGATCATCAGTCTTGTGTAGATAGTGTGTGGAGCCATGCAGAAAATATATTGAAATAGGGTAGATTGATAGAGATATTCAGAGAAGAAACTGCTAAAGCAAGCCCACCTTTCCATCCCCTTTTTCATTTGTGTTGTCACAGGTGTTGTCTTGTGGAACATACAGTATACACAGCGGGAAACAACGTGATTTCATTTCCAGTATCTAATGCTTTGTTTGTGTTCACTCGCAGAGCCTAGAAAAGCAACACATTATGTTTTTTGTTTTTATTTCCTCTGGTACTGCCATCATCTATTAAAATGGTTATTTTTCTAGTTTGCCTTCACTGGGCATGTGTCACCCCCCCAACCCCCTCTCCTCTCTGTCAAAGATCCGGACTGAATGTGGTCCCCTTCTCCTGTCACTTTCAGCACACTTTACCCCGCTCCCCTATTTGAAGTTCTGTCATTGCCAGGCTTTGAACTGCCATTTGTGTTTTACCCTGAACAGTGCTTGTCTCCAGAGCTTCGTCTGGTGTGAAATTGTCAAAGCCATAGGCCACATTTCAACACAGGGTTTTTATAATACATAATGCAGTGAGCCTGTCTATGGACTGGACACATTCAGGCATGCTCAGCAACATCGTATTTCAAAGCTCTGATGCTTTTTGTGCCCTTTGGATCTTTTGTTTATGCATTTTTAATAAATTGTTCAGTGCTACCAGTGATGCAGACAACCATAATCTATATTTTTTGTCCAAACTAAGATGCAAAACTGACCCTGAATACTTTACCCCCAGACCTGTTTCCAGTGATAGAAGGCAACTTAATTACTACTCAAATACTACACTTAGTCAGTACAAAGAACAGTTTTGAGTTGCTTGTAAATTTTACGCTACTTATGCAACATTACATTTTATAGGGACAATGTCATATATCTCCTCAGTTAGAACTAATTACTTATGATATATGATGCTTTGCTACACTGAGCGGCATCTAAATACTTAAAGTAACCTCCATCTTAACCAGCAACAATAATGAAATGCTGCTCACATGTTAATGCATCAGTATGACGCATTATGTATTATGAATATTTGTATTTTTCGATATTTGATTACAGTTTGCTGATAATACTTAAATTATTAAGTTATTATTACATTTAAATACTTAAAGGACAACACCGGTTTTCTATGTATATAAGAAAAAATCACAGTTTACCAGTTTGCAACCCGTGCTGCTTTATCTCAAACATTTAAACGTGTTTGTCCTTCCATACCAGGCATCCACTGCTTTCCATTAATTCCTTCACTATATGAAAATCAATACTGAAACCTGCTTGACATGGGTTATCCATCACATCAAACATTATGTCTGCATTCATTTTTTGTCAGTTACATTATTATTGTGAGATACAGTGGTGTACTGATGACTTTTCAAATTAACCTGCGCATAAACTGAATTGTTACACAAAGGTAATCTGCATGAATTAAAATAGACTTGATGTTCACTGCAGTGATTGCACAAGCCAGTTTCAAGAGCCTGCTTATTGATATTCATACAGTGCAGAGATTAATGGAAATGAATGTTAGCCAGGAAAAACACATCATAAAGTCCACATGGTTTGTAGTTAAAACTGCACTAATGAATATTTTATTTAAATGGATTGAATGGCTGTGTGTAATGTGAAAGGGGTCAATGGTAGTGACAGGCTCACAGATTTTTGCAGTTTCTCTGTGCTAGCTGGAGCCTTTCAGCCTCTTTGAGCTTATTGTTTTGGTTTTCAGCAGCAGCAAGTGCTTTTTTTTAAGACCCACTTTACGCTACTTGTATAGCACCCAACAAAAGGCAGATAACATTAGCAACAAGTTGGTTAGCATTTAACAGCTATGGAGAGACAGATATTTTTCTCAGGAGTTGGTTGAGCCCAAAACAGAGCAAAAAGGAGAGGGAGTGTTGACTCTAAACTATACTAATATTGTTCCATGTCCACTGCTGTGTCAATATTTAAAAAAACTAAAAAACAAAACAGCTTTAAAAGAGGTAAAACCTGCAAAATCTCTGATATAGTCCCTAATTTTCATACAGGATATTTACCTGTAATTGAATATTCTTACATTTTACTGAAGTAAGGGATCTCAATACATCTTGCACCACGGCCCGTTTCTGTATGACATCAACGATGGACAAAAGATGCAGCTTTTTTTATGTAGCTGCAGCCAGATGCTTCGTAAATAATGTTGTTTTCTGTCCTGTGAGACAGCTTTGTGTCTCTTCTTTTGTTCATCAGGCTCATAGACCGGACATGAAGCCTCCTCTCAGGATCTTCAGTGGGCTTTGCTGTTGCTGTGCTTGTTAGCCTAATAACAACAGCAGCAATACCAGTGGCTGGTAATGACCAGAACCTCAATAAGTCCCCAGTATATGTCCTGTGCAGGAATCCACTTGTTAGGAGAGACCCAGGGGAAGGATTTTCAGTTACCACAGTGATGGCACAGCGCTGTCTCTATAATGGTTGGGTGGGGTGCTGGTGCGAATTTTGCAGCTTGTAGTGCCACCAAATATGCAGTCTGTGCTTTGTTTCCCCTCGAGCACTGAACAAACAAGCTGTCTGCTGTACCTGCAGTGGCGTTACCTTGTAGCTACAAAGATTCCTGGGCTGAGGATTTTATTTGTGTTATATGAGGCATATACTGTATCTTAAAAATACTTTGATGCTAAAATATGCTGTGTTGTTGATAAGGAAGGAAGTTAATTGAATCTCTTAATATTTTTGCCAATCTCCGCTGGCACTCACTCAAAGATTCCGGTTGTGCACCTTATTTGAACTGTGAAACTTTATCATTTATGCACAGTGCTCAATGTTTGCAAGTAATGATGAAACAAGGGCACCTCAAGCTCAGTGACGAGGTCCAAATGTTTCAATTTCACCGCAAACATAAGCAATTAGCAAAACGCTTAGTAGTGTGCTCCCTGCTTTCTTTCTCTCTCTTGAGCCTTATCTGCAAATCTCCCTCATCCCTCGTGCCAGCGGGAGATGAATATGTCTTCGATGTCCTTGGATTCCTGTCTTGTAAACATCATAGGCAGTGAGCACTGTTTACCGGTGTGCATGGCAGGCAAACAGCCGGCTCAGTCTCTTGCACAGTTGGTCCTGTGGGGCCGAACTCACCTTGTTACCCTTTTAATTAGTAGGAGCAGTTAATAGTGCCGGCCGCTTCTGCCGCCTCAGCACTCTGCTCTGACTTCAAGAATCCCTCCGATCAATAGCTAAGAGTTGGACTGAGACAGGGGAACGAGGGAGAGGAGGGGTTACCAGAGCAACTCAGGTACATTCATGTTGATTTTTTAGATAGAAATCAAACAACACAGTATTTTCTTTGAAGGAACCTTTGGGGTCTGTATATCAATAACAATCCCTTCTCTTTTTTACTCGTACATTTGAAATGATAACAAGATCTTGAGCTTTTTTATGCTCATTCCACTCCCTCAGATTCTTCTCTTACACATTTCCTCTCCGTCGAAAATGAGTGTAATCTAAAAAGCTAAGGGTTTGCTCCGCAGATTCTATTGTACCCTTATAAGCTTTCAACAGCTCGCCCTCCGTGCTCATTTCTTTTCTTGTTTTGATTTAAAGATGCAGTGGAAGTACTTAGCATTTAGATGACATGCTGCTGGAGAGGTGTGATGGATCAGCGCCTTTTCAGAGGACTGAATTTCTTCGACAGCACCAGGGCCAGTCGGTCGGCCGGTCGGACAGACAGATCGCAGAACGACAGGCTGGGCGGGCAGTGGAATACCAAGTCTGCCCCGCTGCTGCAGAAAGCCTGGCACAGCCGAGAGGAGAGCAGCGGCTGCTGGGAATGCCAACGCTCTGCCCAGACTGCCGTCTCGCCTTGGCTCCTCTGATTGGCTAAACACCCCATTAGCTTCCTGATTATGATTAGCCGAGTCATTATCTACACAAAAGTGGCTCATTCACCAATATTAAGAAGGCTAGGGAGCTGTTTTCAAGGGGAAAACAGTGTGTTTTTTGTGATCTCCTAAAGATGAATGTAGTAGGCAAGAAGTTGTTCCTCACAGAGAAACAAAGTGGAACACTGTTTATCACCCGGCCCTACAGCTGACATGATAAAAATGTTCTATCTGAGTAATGCCGTTGATGGAAGAAAGGAAAGGTCTTTCACTCTTTAATTTGGATGATGAGGTGGCCATTAGTCGCTCATATTTTCTGGTTGAGGAGAGAAGCGGTGTCCTCAGAGTGCATAAAAACTAGGAGAGAACAAAATAACCTTCCGCTTCCATCGTCCCGCCTTAGATGTAATTTGAAGACGTGCCATCTGTGCTTTTAAACGGACATATGCTGCTCTGCGTCCAAGGCCAACTGAGAGAAAGTTGAATAAAATGTTAGTGAAAGCTGGCCCTCTGTTCCACCCATGTTGACCTTCTACTTTTTTTTTATTCCAGCCTTTGCCCAAGGAGCCGTCGTAGGATGCAGCGGAGAATGGCAAGTATGTGAGTTTTTAATGATGTGTTTTATTCTAATTCGCATGCTGAAGTGTATAACCCTGGTTCAGTTCACTTTGACACCTAAGAAAATACAACAATTCAAATGCTACGTCTAGTGGAAAGCAAGGGAAACTTGGTGAACAGCAGAAGCTCTACCTCTTCGAAGGTGTTTAAAGGCTCAGAGCTGGAATGAATCAGCCATTAGTGTCTAGCCATTGTGTTTTCTCCAGTACTGCACTCACTACTGAGCTTAAATGAAGGTCATTCAGGACTTGGAGAAGACACAATTGAATCCTACATTTTCCAAGATGCAAAGTCACTTTGATGTATCTGTAAGCAACAGAAAAAGGGAAATCAAAGGGAGTTAGTGGAAGTTCTGAAATGCAAAAGGATGGAAACTAAAAAGCCTCACTGTGGTTACATCAAAGACAGAGGCTACTTCTTGTGTCCAGGTTTTCTTTTAGAACAAAGGTAGAAAAGTGATATTTATGCAAGGATATGTGTGGCAAAAGTGTTAAACAAAACAAAAAAGCTACCTTAAAAAAAAAAAAAAAGTCATTACATGCCACAGTAACGGATTCCTTTGATTTGCCTGCCCGCCTCACATTCCTCCCAGTCGATATGCGCTTATTAAAAGTCGGTGGATAAACTAGACTCAGGAGCAGGTTAGTTCAACTCTGCCAGCAGGTTAAGCTCACTTTCACAAACATATTTCTTCACCCTAAAAAAAAACAAGGAAATCTACAAGAGATTTAGCTGAATTCCTCTCCTGAGAACATGACCAAGTATCTGTGAAGCTTTTATATTCTGCAAAACCACAGGCATTTGGAATCTGCATGCTTGTGTCTCCTAGCCAATATTCTGAGATTGATTTTCCCTCTTCCACCGAGAAAACAAAATGAATCACGCACAATTACCAAGGACAGGGAGAAAAGGGGAATTGGGGGCGTCATAAATATTTATTTGCCAGCCCTGGGAATTTGTGCAATTCTGTGTGGATTTGCCAACTCATATTTAAGTGTCTGAATGATTTATATGGGCAGTGCTGGGTGTCATATTTGTCCACTGTCACCCTGAATCATTTATGTATTAACATTTATGTATTTATCCATATAACATATTCATGGCAGAGTTCTATTATCATTCAAATGGGTTTCTTGATGAAATGATTGGTTAAATTAAGTCGTTAACTGCAGAATTTCAACGGAGGTAATATTTATTCCAAATGGAAAGGAAAATATTACACTTACAGACCTAATTTCTTAACAGAATTATTCATAAAAGTTGTTTTGTCAAAGACGTGACATTTTGTGAAGGAGGAGCTAGAACAGTCGTTAAATAAATCCCTTTTCAGACATTAGAATACGTAACATTGCTAATGGCTTTTTGTCACTCAGACATAAATGTTACACCATGGCATTAGTCAGAAATGAGCCATATTTGCCACCTGCTGTTGGAAAAGTAGCCAGGAGAGAGTTACCAAGGAACAAAAGTGTTTTGTGTTGTCTCGCAGGCTCCGTCACTGATTTAAAAACCCATTTTGCTGTTGAAGCCTTAATCAATGACCATCATTAACGTGAGGGATGCTTAACACCTTCTAACAGTGAAGCCCCTCGTGAAATTTCTCATTAATTTCATCATTTGTCAGACAGAGGATTCTGCTTTCTGACTGTGCGATAGCAAAGGACGAGATGTTCATTTGGGACTCTCATTTAGTTCTTAATTTGCTTGCATGCTGTCTGTTAAGTGTTTTGTTGGATATTTATAATTTCTTCCATGTGGATTTTTTTCTTGCCCCACACTGTGAGGGGAGAAGGCATTTTTATAGGCTAATCTGACGTGGCTAGAGCTTAAAATTGGCACATTTACTGTGTATTTTCTTGATGCATAAGAAATCATTAAGCGGTTTATTAAATGTGATATGTTGCTCTGTAAAAGACATTTGTTTGTGCTGCTGTAGTCCTAACGTTAATGTGACAACATTCAATTCAGATATCTGCTTTTGACAGAAAAGTGACTTACCCAACCATAAGACCAGTCGTTTGAAAGAAGCTAATTCTTTGTGATTTTTTTATTGTATCCATGTCTTTTTCTTCCATTCCTCCACAGGTTCATTGACATCCATGCTACAAAAGGAACTGGGGCCAATCACTACACCAGAACATTGTGTCCATCTACCAATGAGGCTCCCAAACTCTACACCAGACCTCCAATAAAAAAAATGTAAAAAAAATAACCCAGAGCATCTCCAATCACCGCAGTGAAAGGCTCTCTGCTCTTCATTTGGTCCAGACACTTCTGAGAACTCTGAGAAGTCTCAAGTGAGCAGCATATTGAATCTTCACCACAGCCAAATTTACGGACACATCATAGAACAAAATCCCTGGGAGGAACAGTTATCAACAGAGCAGTGGAATATTCATTATAATACATTCTTTCTTTAGCCATCATCATGTCTGTAGGGGACAGCTCCTTGAAGATTTTTTTCGTACCTTTGTGGCTTGATTTAGACTTGTCAGAAGGTCTTTCAAAAGTCAGCCCCCTTCATCTTCTTTACTATCGCCGCTGTGAAGCCGTCCATGGTCATAGCAAAGTTTCTTTAATGACAGCTCGCTGCTAAAGAGTCATGACTTAACTGAGATTCAGCCAGGCCATATCGTTCATTGGATTCTAGCCTTTAACACTCCCTCTCATTTGGCTGGGTGAAACTTTACAAGGCCGTAGCCTCCAAAATCTCTGCATACACACAAAAAGGACATTGTGAAATAGCATTAAAATCTACTGGAATGTCACAGAAGAGGAGACGAAAGAAATGAACTGACTGTCTTTACTCATTGAATGAAGGTCACAAAGGTGGAACGTGGACATTTTGGATGACTTAGCTTGTAACTTATGTTTTTTTTAATGTGGTGCCAACATAGACTAGAAGTAGTTTTTGTCAATGAACTTCACATGTCATGTACACACCATCGGGAGCATTAAGCAGATGTGGACACCCGGCTCATTTTAGTGGTCGAAACTGTGTGTGCGCGTATGTTTGCGTGTGCATGTTTGCATTTGCTCTATGTCCATGTGCGAATACGTGTGTGTGCTTGTGTGCCTGTGTGCGTGTGTATGTATGTGTGTGTGTGTGTGTGTGTGTGTGTGTGCACATCCAGAGATACACTGTGAAGTAAATCATACCCAATACATTATTCATACTATTGTATATTTTTGGGACACGCCCAGATCATCTGGTAAAAAGAAGCATTTGTGATTTTACAGATGTTTGATCTCATTTGAATCTTCACAAATGAAATTTCTGAGTTAGCCTTTTCCTTTCTTTATGGTCTTTTCTTTAGTACATAGAGATATTTATATTGGGGGAAAATATTATTGAAACTGGGGGAAGATCTACAGTATGTCGCATAAATTAAATTCTGTAATTAAAATCAATTAATGTGTGATTAAATGTATTTCAGAATTCTTGTCTAAATTGTCTATATTTTGATACAAAATGTTTTGCCCAGCTGGAAGTGCTATTTGCTGAATTCAGATGCTTAATATATTTGAAATTACATATACTATTAATATTCTTAATTGAATATACATATATACATATTCAAATAATGTATTTGATGTTCTTTGGGTCTTATTCCAAGAAGTTAGAGGAGTACTTAAAGAAAAGGAGGAGCACAAGAGGAATCCTTTTGAGAGAAGTATAAGAGGTTAACACAATAACACGTACACCAGTAAGTCATTTCAAAAACACAAAAAGCATCTGCTACAATAAAACATAATCCAAATACCACAACACGCAAGCTACAGTCTGCAAGATGAATCAACATCTCTCTGAAGCAGTCCCGAAAAATAGGCGCCACAGTGGTGTTTCTTGTAATGCGATTGCACTGAATTGCATTATGTTGCGCAGGTGTTCTTGTTAATGTGGCAACACCCTGTTTTTTTTTCTTTCTTTGTACTAAAAAATCCTGTACATCTTCATCTTAATGTATGCATTTGAGGATATAAAGTGAGTATCTGCTCCCGGGAGCTGCGGAGTGTGAATTTGGTGTGTGTGTGTGTGTGTGTGTGTGTGTGTGTGTGTGTGTGTGTGTGTGTGTGTGTGTGTGTGTGTGTGTGTGTGTGTGTGTGTGTGTGTGTGTGTGTGTGTGTGTGTGTGTGTGTTTTCCAGGTCAACAGTGATCTCTGTTGTGAGAAAATACCAATTTCCACTTGATCCCGTACCTTTGATTTCATGCTGCCTTTATTCGTCGCTTCTTTGGTTTGCGCTCACCATAAATAAATTGTCCCTTTGATTTGAATCACTGACATTGCAGGAACCGCTGCTGCAGTTTCCCTCTACAGAACAGTTGCAAAGAAGATCTGATTTTATTAGAACATAAAGAAGAACAGAAACAATCATAACTGGACCAAAAGATTCTGTTCGGCTTGTAAAGTGGTCGACATCTCAAAAATGTTAAAGTAGGTAGGCATTCGTTGTCCCGTTTTGTGCTGCAGTGATGTGGAGGGATTATCTAGGGCCCCAAGCTGAGGGTGTGTCCTTAAATTATTTGTGACTATAAATGCCTTTTGTGGTTCTCAAATATCTTTATATAAATATTTTATACTGCTCTTGTTTTGAGAAAGGCTTTGGTTTGAAAACTACAAAACTACAAGCCAATTATTTCCCAAACATGACACAGCAACTGCATCTAAGACAAACTGAAACAATAAAAAAAAAGTTTCTCTTGTGCATACTGTAACAAAATTGGGTAATACTGTCTGTAAAGCCTGTGTATATGATGTATTATAATGTAAACTACTGCATAATGAGTAGAAACAGCTGCATATTACATTACAGAAGTTGCCATAAACCTAAGCAAATGTATTTGTCATAACTGCACAAAGCATTTATTGGGTGCTACATCAGAACCATGCAATTATCTGAAAATAATGTTCTAAATATTTGTATATAATGTAATGTACTAAATATTTAAATATCACATGAAGTGGTGGATTTCTGAACCTTATGAAAGTTAATACAGTAGACACACTGAACAACTGATCACTAACAACTGAATGACCCTAGAAATCCTGCAAGAATATCAATAGTTTTTCTACCAAAATATTTATAGTTTCCCCTTTTTTGGTTGATTTATTTTAAATGTATTGATTTACTGTCCCCTGTCTCCCTCAGGTGACACGCAAAAGACATCAGCGGTCACATGTTTTAAAAAATCTTTATTGGAACAACTGGTGGCAACTGGATCTGAAGAGCTGAGATTAGTATCTATCAACACCAGTTTATCACAGACCCAGTTCACCTTGGTTCGATCAGTCCTTATGGTTAAATCATATTCATAAAGGTAAAGCTTTATTTTACAGGTCCACAACTTCCTAATCCCTTCTAAGTGTCCTGGAAAAGGGACACTTAGAGACGAAGTTGTGATACAGATATTAGAGTTTAGTTAGTTGAATTGTAAGCTTCCTCTATTTTCCCTGTATTTAGTGCCAAAGTACAACTATATATTTAATTATTCATCTTTATTTGACGTGACCATCATTGACAGAGAGTGTTCTTATGCTTGCCGTACTGTCTTCATGACTGGCAGTAATAAAAACAGGTGGTATTTCCTGTAAAAAAGGTCAAAATCTAATAAACAGTATCAATATGAACATTATGTGCTCCATTTGACTGTAGAAACTTTGAGATATTTCTGTGATTTCTGTGCCAGTATTCCCACTCAACACCCACCCAGTTAGACTTGCTCTTTCAGCGAGACCCTGCTGTTGCCTTCATCCATTTTGAATGTCTGCCTCGCTTGCTCAGGGTTTCGAATGTGGGCTGCTGTCAGGATCAACAAATGCTACGTCAGTGGTGTCCTGCCCCTGCCATCTATGGTACAGTACAGTATGTTCGCTTTTTTCTAGTGTAACAACACTCTCTGTGTATCCTGGTTTCAAGAGGAATCATGGTACTCCAAACATCATATAATCTTTCATGCAAAATATGTTTATTGAGCATGAGTTATACGTAACCTAATTATTTGAATATTCTTGTAATGCCTAATTCTGGGGAAAATGTGGTTTCACTGTTAGACTTCTGCCAAAAACCCAGTCACTGATGAATAAAAGAATGTGTGGATATGTATTTGAGTTGTGGATGGAGATACAGTAAGTGCCAATGATGGAATAACAGTGGTGTGGGAACAGAAGAGGGGGGGAAAGTCATCATGTCTGTATGATAGCTGTATTTCTGAGCTATTCACCTGTTATCAAGTAGCTTCTGTTTGAGTTAATGTCAAACCCAGAGAGTGTCAACCATGATGTAAAATAATAACAGCTGACACTCAACAGGTTCTGGCCTTACAGGCTGTTTTCTGTTTTCAAAAAAAGTAATTGTGTATGCTCTGGTGGGATATCTTTTCCCTCTTCAATAAAACCTTCAGGTGCAGGATTGACAAATGTTTCAGCACCGGTGGCCTTCGCCATTGTATTTATGTTTTGCCACTGAGTCCTCTGTGTCCACAATAGATTCCTGGCCGAACCTAATGAGACACAAACACCCCCCCTGAGGCAATGACTGACTTGCTAAACACAGCGTCATTGAACAGCGCCGCAGTGTAGCAAATTAGCATTTATGCCCACATAAAAATCCATTTACTGATCCATTAGCTTAGCATAGTGCTAATGAGTTGCGGGTGATGACTCGCAAGGGACTTTGGTTAGCTACCGTATCATCATTAAAGGTAGACACTTACACGGCAGCAGCTCCATACATGTAAAGAGTGCATGGTCTGCACTGTCTTTATTAGGACATACTGTAGTATTAATCCCACCTCTTTCAATTAGGATAATTGGTATGTTTTGACATTATGCCCGATTCTTGTTGTTTTTGTATCTCTTCCCATCTCAGACACCTGCATGTTTGGCTTGTGGGTAATGGAAGTGCTGCTGTCACATGAAATCTGTTGTACCATCCCTCAAACTAACGATGAGGAGGTGGCTGCACTCAACAATTACAACCCGTCCCAGATAAGCAAAGCAGCACTGGCTGCTGAAAACAGCTCATACACACTGAGTAAACTGTGGAATACAATCAAAGGTATCAATGCACTGAGCCCTAAGCAGCTCATATCTACCAGGAGATTTTTGGAGAGATGTCTGACTTTTTCTTGGCCCCTTGCTCTCTATTATTACAACAGACACTTCAATGTCAAATTCATACCTGCTTAGGTGACGGTAGCTATATACGGCGCGGCAGCATGCCATACCCACTTGATACTGACGAAAGTGAAAAGTAGACATGCAGCTGAATTAAATGTCATTCACACCGAGTGATTTCCTATGAGGAGAGAGGCAGGTGGAATGATATCAGCGTCATCTGGAAATGTTTCCTCGCTGCCAAAGCCTCTCAGTCCAGGGTCCTTTGCAGTGCTTCCACAGTAAAGTGGAGTCAGCTCCGGGGGGGGGGGGGGGGGGGGGGGGGGGAGAGATGAAGGTATAAAATGGTCGCTTTACTAGAGCAACACAAGCTAATTTATCATTCTCCAGGGGTCAGGCGACGCTCCTTTGGTTGTGAATTTTAATGTTGTTTTTTATGGGTCTTAATAAACTCTATTTTGCTGCGAGCGTTTATGCAGAAGAGCACAACATCCTTCACTCGGCTCATTTAGTGAGTCAAGGAGAGAGGGGGGGCCAGAGCCAAATTTAACCAATGGAGTCATCATTTTCTTACGCTAATAGGACACAATGAGGTGAAATATTGAAAGTATTGGAAAAGGTATGGAAGTTTCGTGAAGAACCATGCTGCATTGTCAGATTGTGCGTGCTAGCTAATAGTTCTCATTACCCAGAAGAAGTAATGTTTCAAAAGTGTTGTTAATGCTTCACTTTGAACTTCTCATTATAGCGTGTATTATAAATCTGTTGCATTATCTTTTCATGAGTGTAATTCAGTCTCTTTCCCTCGGTGTGCATTGTTCTTCAGTGTTTTTTTACTGTAAATTCAAATCAAGCACATCGAGTTTTCTTAGATTTTTCATCTGTGCTAGATGAATATGAAAGAACAATGACAAACAGAACCACAAGATGGGATTTGAATTGGTAACTGAATTGTAATTTACAAGTAATATAACTGGTGTTAATCCAATGACCAAAATCCCAATATGGAAAGCACTGTGGGACTATAATACACAACATTAGTGCTGAAATGTCCCTTTAACTGTCTGACTGTCAGCTCATTACTTGGAGCGTCCTGCACAATGGAAATCAGGGGTCACATTTTGCCATTGACCCATTTACGGAGCAGGAAATGCACTGTGATGAGGGTATAGATCTCCACACAGGCCTACTGACTTGTTTATCGAATTGTAAAAGGTTGAGTGGCACCATTTAACACTGGGGTCAATTCATCACATGATTGCTTCTTGCCACATCTGTCTCACTGATCCCCAGCCCTGCATGCAGACAATTAACCGACCTACTGCTGAGGACTCACTTGTTTATTTGAACTATTGGCTTTGGACTCAACAGCGGCTACTCGTCCCTATAGGATCCTCTTGAAGAGAACATCCAGATGTTACAGAGGACGTGGGGTACTTAAAAGTACATAAGGAAGAGGACAAATGCTCTTTTTATTAGGTCAACAACAGGGAAATGTAATAGGCTCTCAGTCAAGTGCAAAGCCTCAACAGATGTCCGCAAACTATATAGTCAAGGACGTTATTGAGTCAAATGTATTTCTTTTGTTGAAATGGACACAATAGGTGCATTACAAAAAAGGCAATAAACCAAACTGGGTCTGCAGTGCACTGATTGTGTGATTGTGTTACTCTGTGATGAAGTGGGGGGTAAACCAACCTTAGAGGGTAAGGCTGGCAATATTCAGTATTTTTCATTTTGTCCACAAATCTCATGAAAAGACCAAAACCAAAAATGGCTTGATCCAAATAACAGTTCTGCCTGTGTAGCTAAAGCCTGATATATCTTATTCCTCTGTGCTGTATAGTACAGCTCCATTGTATTATAAACACATCAGTGAGCCATGCTGGTGAATAGATGTCATGTCTTTCACACCAATGTACTTTATTTTGAATCAACCCCACATACAACATTCTGCTGCTGGAAATACTCACTAGAGAACCAAATGCATATTAAGCAGCAGTAAATAGTCCCCAACAAATGCACTATTTACTCCTGTTTGAGTAACATTTACTAAAAACTACAAAGCCCAGATGCTTTAGGTAAATATTTAGACCCTTTTTTTAAACCAATATTTTTAAAACATTTGTGTAAAGAACACATTTGATCTCTTTAGTCTTTTCATCACATTAATTGATAATAGTTTGCAGAAACAAGTTTTAATTTCATTACTATGAATATTCATCATATATCCTCCTGATATGTAATTCTCCTCTTGATTTTATTTTGATAAATATCCTGTGAATCTTTATTATGTTAGGACAGATATTATGAATTATTTTCTGAATGTACTGTGATTGGCCTCATTTCTGCTGTTTCTAAGCCAATTTTCAGTGACTTGTAACTTTGACCTGCTGTGATAATAAGATATGTTCCTGTATTTGTTCTGAACCACAAAGCATGCAATGCAATTAATAATAAAATGTTTTATTGTTCATGTAATCATTGCCAGTGAATGTGGCTGAATAACCCCAAGCTGTCTACCCATTCAGACTTGCGCCTCAGTCCCATGATGCACGATTAAGCATGATTTGCCCAACAGGAAAAACTGCGTTTTCCATGCCTCTAAACAAAGTAACAAGATATCCTCAACTGTGAAATATATAAAAGTGAAAAAAATTGTACGTCATTGCAGCCAGTCTGTCATTGCCAGTCTTGATTAGCTGAAACTCTGCTGAGCTCAGTGTACTGTCCCGGCCCTCCTGACTCGAAGACGAGGTCCTCTGGGTTTTAGCTGTGACAGATTGAGGGTGTCAGGAGGGACTCCCAAGGGTGTGTGTGTGTATGTGTGTGCGTGTGTGTGTATGTGTATGTGTGTTTGTGTGGGTATGTGCGCATTCGTGCATGCATGTGCTGCCCATTTAAGTGTGTGTATATGCATTTGCCTTTGTGCACCAGTGCATGATCTAATGTGTCTTCATTGGTGTGTACGTGCTTCGTGCCCAAATACTGTACTGTTCGTGTGTGTGCATGCACTTGCAGCATTTATCTGTGTGTGTGTGTGTGTGTGTGTGTGTGTGTGTGTGTGTGTGTGTGTGTGTGTGTGTGTGTGTGTGTGTGTGTGTGTGTGTGTGTGTGTGTGTGTGTGTGTGTGTGTGTGTGGTTGGAGGCTGAGTGTACCAGGGCCAAGATCTCGTCTGTGAATCACATGTCTCCCATCAGTCTGACAGTATTAAGCCGAGCCCAATCAATACCCTGAGGGCCTCCAATCCCTGCAACTGAATGACAGAAACACAAGAGGGTGACTGAGAAAGGGTGGGAGTGGGAGACAAAGAGAGTGAGATGAAAAAAATGACTTGTAAAGTCATGGATAAGAGCATTGAGTCCAAGGCTACATCCACATTGCAGCTAAAGTATCTCTTGTTTCATTTTTGTCTTCACATTTCAATCAAATAGTCTGATATTTTCTAAGTCTTAATGGAAAAAAATATGCAGTCACATTGCTCATTTCCATATGATTGCGACTTAAAAAGTACAATCAAATCCTGATGACTGCAATCCATACAGTACTTATAGTAGAGGTTTTTTAAAAATACTACACACTAACAATAACAATCACAGTTTTTAATTTAAAAGTTAAAATGAATTAGACAAAATTCTGGTTCTTCTTGAAAATGATGATTGATGACAAAATGATGCATTTTAATCACACTGATAGCATAGCAAACAAACTAAATAACAGTTTACTTAAATAATTTGCATACACACCAGTGGACATGCAAAGACATCAATGTACACAAATTTAGATGAAGATGCATCTGCTCAAGCAAAAAAAACTGCACCCTTCCCGTCGCTTTATGACTCAAATTTTGAACTTCTGGAGACAAAAAGAAAAAAGGGCAGAAACTGAAGGAAAGTAGCATATTGTAAAAGTTCCTGGTAAGTTTTGAGATCAGTCAAAAAATAAATAAAGCATTAGGAAAAACTTGCTTTGCTTCCAATGCACCTTTACAAATATGTAACACCCATAGCAACTAGGCTAATTCTGCATAGTATGAATGACTGTGACTGTTAAATATGATAAAATAAAAAAGTTCAATATACATTTGAGTACCTAGCATGTTATTGTAGCCATAAAAGAGTCAAGAAAATATGAGAAATATAAAAAGATATGATTGCACATCACTAGGTTCATAAGCCTATTAGTTTAGCATAAAAAAAATCCTTTGTCCTGTCCTTATGAACGATAGATAGATAGATAGATAGATAGATAGAAAGATAGATAGATAGATAGATAGATAGATAGATAGATAGATAGATAGATAGATAGATAGATAGATAGATAGATAGATAGATAGATAGATAGATAGATAGATAGATAGATAGATAGATAGATAGATAGATAGATAGATAGATAGATAGATAGATAGATAGATAGATAGATAGTGGGAAAGGGAGAGAGGTAGACAGACCAAGAATGTTTTGCTCTGTGTCCCCTGGGGGGGCCCATGTCCAGATGGCTCATTGGAAAGTATCCCCCCCCCCCCTTATCCACTAGAGTCCTGTCTCTCATGCAACACAGAGGGCTTGTTATTCCTCACTGTTCCTCCATACTACAGTCTGTGGTCTTTAATCTACAGGACCCACAATGTATTTGATGCACTCGTCAGGTCTTTATTCCGAACCCGTGTGTCAGTTGTTGTGTTTGGTATTAAGTCCTCGCTCCCCACAAGAATAGCAGCTAAAGAACATTGGTGTGTTGATATGTGAAATGATATGTTTGAGCACAAACGTCAGCCTTAATAAAAACTTAATGAAACATATTACTCTCTGCAAGTGTTTGCAAGCCTGCAAATGATTAGGCAGAATATTCATCGTTTGGTCCACAAATGGCTGAATAATTTTTTCATTTACTATCAGGAGTGGCACGCTTGGGAAGAAAATTTAAATTCTCTTCGTCAGCAGTACTGCTTTTTAATGTGTTGCTATTTCTTTGGCATGCAAATCAATGAGTTAGCAAAGCGGTGATTGGAATTCCACACATGTGGGCATTTGATCAGAATTTGCACCAAGATCCATGGGGCAAGTCGATCAAGGGTAATTCACTATGAAATATCCAGAGTTACGCTTGGGCAGGCGCATCTGGCCCCCGCCATTCATTTTGTTTAGCCATTCCAATGTGGCAATCAAAATGAATTAGCATGACAATTTTATTTCTGAAAAGGCTTAGGGCGGCCCATTTTTATTGATGAATTTCAATAAGGACTTGACAAAAGGTCCTTTGAAATTGACTGGCCCCCCCCCCCCCCTTCTACTTGACCTTCACGTATCTGTGTCCCCTCTGTGTATAGATGTGGGCACCATGAATGTCCATATCAGCCATAATCATTTCATATCGCCGTACAGAGCTGTATTAGTCAGGGCTTGAGAAGGTAAGCACCTGAGGTGATGAAAAGGTCTGAATAGATGGTGATGATAGTCATAAATCTCCCAATGTGTTGTGTTCGAAAGCTGCACTGCTCATTCTAATCTTATCCTCAATTTGTCCGTGGGTTTAATATATTGTAATTGGGATGATTAATGGCTAGTTTTCTACATTATTAAAGGTGATACAGGTATATAGAATATCAGTTCTAGTTATGTTTTAAGATTTAATATTGGTCTTCAATGGATATGGTACAGCATGCGAAAGGATTGGAGTCAAAGGAGATTATCCAACCTGTCTGTAATAGTCCATGGGTTGAAAATTGTTTTAAGTACTTGATCCACCTTCTATGTAGACCGTCCTATTGCAATATAAGTCAAACAAAGAGGGAGGATCTCTCTTTAAAGTGCCCAGTTTGATTATCTGTTTATTAATTAGGGTTCCAAGGAACCAAAAAGTATTGTTGTCTACATTAATTTCATTTTCAGGTGTAAAAACAGTCTGCACTGTATGTGAGAGAACAGAAAACAAAGTGAAATCAGTGACCAAATAGTGAATTAGCATATCACAGTCTCCTCTACAATCTAGTGTTGAAAAAGAAAATTGACAGTTTTAATTATTTGTGTAATTTATCACACGAATGCAAAGTTCAGCTAAGGCTGATGGCAGTGTTATTAGTTTTGCAGATATTTGGTCATAGAAGAAGCATTAGACAAATTAAAATGTTGACCTACTGATGACGACAGAGGAAAAGTCAGGAGATCACTGAAGTCATAGGATTCATCCTCTGGGACAATGAACATCTGTACAACATTTTATGGCAATCCATTTCACAGATGTTGATATATTTTCATCTATTGAGCTATTATTTGTTGTAGCTGTACTACTCAGAATCCCTGCGTTTAATCCACTCAGCTGTAACCCATCAGACCAAAACACAGAGCAAAATATCTGCTGAGAATATGTGCATGAAAGCAATTATTTCCCAGAAATAGAGACAGGACCTTTCACAAAGGCTGCTGAAATTCACTCTGATAGCATTTGTGGGTTGGCTTAAACTTCTGCCACTCATTATGAATCATACACAGCTTTGCTCCACCACCTACATCACAGTGTACCCCAGCAGAGCGGCTCTAAAACGCTCCTGGAAGCGTAACAGCCGGCAAAATGTACACCCACATCTTGCATCATCACAGCCAGACAGCCATTATTTATGGTGCCTCCCGCTAGGAGCCGACAACAGCATAACTGCAGGCCTGCTGCTACAGGTTGTCAGGGCTTGCCCAGTGATAAACCAATGGGTATCTGATGCCCTGGGATCCTTAGCACTACCACCATCTCTGCTATCATCAAACAGCAGCTGGTGTTTGATCTGGCCTGGATCAAAAGGTGAAGGACAGAACTGTCCTGCGGTGCTACAAGAGACGCGGGGATGCATGCAGAGAGAGATAGAGTAACTGTAGAGAGGAAATGCTGTGGTACCAAGCAGAGCCCGGTATAATTGAGACCAAGGGGAGTCCGTCTCATGTCCTCAGGGTATTTCCCAAAAGTCCTCATCTGCGTTTCTTCAAAGGCAAGAGCTACATGTCAACTCTGCTCATAGATCTTTATCCTCCACAACGCTTGAATCCGATGGAGATGCTAACAGAAATCACATCATTATCATAGGGAAGGAAAGAAGACTTGAGGGGTGGAAGCTCTAACAAGTTGGCGACAGCCCCTCATTGGTTTTTCTCAAGAGGGATCTTAACCGACTTCTGAGTAAAACGTTTTTTTTTTTTCTTGTTGTTTTCAATCTCAACCCTGTTTGTGTTCCAACTGGCTTTGTTCTATTGATGTTCGATGGCCAAGGAAGTAGCTTTTGGGCCCTAATCATTTGAAAGCACATCATCTCCCTCCCGAAGGCGCATTCTCATTAGCTTCAAAAGTGCATCAAAGAAAACAAAGTCAAGAACATGTGAAAGAAGAGAGAGAGAGAGAGAGAGTGAGGAGGGAGAGAGAGAGAGAGAGAGAGAGAGAGAGAGAGAGAGAGAGAGAGAGAGAGAGAGAGAGAGAGAGAGAGAGAGAGAGGAGAGAGAGAGAGAGAGGAGAGAGTGAGACAGAGAGGGAGAGAGAGATCTGGTTTGCCTCGCCATTCATCATCATCCATCTGTCTTAAAGGCTTGGCTCAGATCCCTCGTATAGTGTAATATGTTGATGAGGAAGAAAGAAAGAAAGACAGCAACAAGGGAAATAGAAGGAAGGAGTGATTAGCAGAGTGAAAGGAGGAGAGGAGGAGGGGCACGGGATGAAAGAGAGAAAGGAAATGAAGCAAGAGGAATAGAGGACAGATGGATGAAGAAAGAGGGTAAGTAAGAGACAGAAAATGTCTCCATCAGGATCAATGCTGCGTGTTGGAGGCCGCAGCAAGCAGCGCTGAGTGCAGAGACGCTGTCTTCAGTCAATTAGACGAGCTGCTTCACCTCCTCCTGTCAGACGCCGGTTAAAGCCCCCGGCAGTCATGGCAGGTCTTCCTCTTCCTCCAGACTCAGACAAGCTTCCTATTGCTCTGTGTTTGTGTCTACATGAGGTTATGTGATTGTGCGTGTTTCAAGTGTGTGCACAAGAGTGTTGATTCAAGTCTGTTTGTACTGTTTGTCTATCAGTGTTGTAGAAGTTGCTTAAAAATTGCAATTAATTAGCCTAATCACATTACTAATTACACATTACAAATACCCTAACATCATTACTTTAGTAGTTCTACTAGTTCTAGTACTACTTTACTCTTCACAGAGATAATATGTTTACATTTACTTTACATTACTCATCGTATTTCCATTAGGGTTGTCTCTGATGCTCACATATGGGATGTGTTTTCAGTAAAACTATGCCACCTTTGTAGTCAGATTTCATGGTGTGGCACTCAGGCAAGTGGAGTTAATAAACTAGATCTGCATCTGTATTAAAACTCTTGTAGATGTTTTTTTGTTCTTTTTTTTAGAGACATCATGGTTTAACAATCAGCAAGACACAACATGTAGAGACAACTTTGGATGTACAAGTGTTTCTTGTATTTTGATGGTACAAAGCTTCCTGTCCCACCTTTAGCCCAGGCAGTAAACTACCAAGACTTGAGGCTGAAGACAATGGTAAAGTACCTTAAAGTGCAATACCATGGATAACCTCCAAAAGATTCCTGGCTCCAATTGACTCCCATTCAAAAAGCATCAACTTCTCTCTGGATATACTAAGTCAATCTGAATCCCGGATACGTACTATTTTTCAATATTTTGGTAAATTAATATTTCTCAATTATGTTATGCTTTGGTCTAAAGTAGTGTGGCGTTAGAGCGTGAAAGTCAACACCACACACTCCTTATTTATCTATTTGTTTATTTATTTTGGAAGGTCCTGGCTCCAAACAGAGAAGATGGCATCAACCTTAAGCAACAACTCTGGGATTCAAACTGGCTGCTAACCAAAAGGTGATGTCACACCTCACTATGCTCCAGTCCCTGTAACTAGCTTACATGTCCCCAAACCATAACTACTTCTCTCCGCTTAGAATCAATATCACCTCTTCCAAATAGCAAACAAACAAACCCCAAAATGTTGAAGCAACACAGTGTTTCTTTGATTAATAGCTGTAATAAGATAGCTGAATTTCAAATTGAACTCCCGTGCACTCGTTGTGTTACGGGAAAAATAAATGACATTCATTACTCTGCAATGTGTTACTGCTCAAATAACACTGATGTGTTTGCATTTTTCATCAACTCTGTGCGGATGCCAAGAAATCAATCTTAAATCATTTTGCCTGCTATTGAGTGGCAAAAATCTGCCATTGTGATCAGATAATTTGATGCACATCAACCTTTTTAAAGACTGTCCTTGAAATCACATAAGTCACATTTTGTCAATAACACCACTATAATCTTATTTATTCTGTTATTGTAACACAATCAGAATAATCTGACCATATTGGCACATTTCACTTCTTTTAAATGCATACTGAGTAGATTTATGCTGTGTGTAACCTCTAAACGCTGCTTGCAAAGTGACACATTTCTCTCCAGTTCAACAAGACGCGAAGGTCACAGCCCCCTGAATGCAGCTGCCAGAATTCAGCAGCAACGGTGCAGCCAAAACCTCACAGAGCTGCTTGGCAAGGGCATAC
The DNA here is from genome assembly GCF_963691925.1 of Scomber scombrus. Classification (NCBI taxonomy): domain Eukaryota; kingdom Metazoa; phylum Chordata; class Actinopteri; order Scombriformes; family Scombridae; genus Scomber; species Scomber scombrus. The sequence continues at coordinate 8,141,071 of NC_084979.1, forward strand.
CTGAACAAGCCTGAGTGATAAGCTAAGACAAGTTTCATTTATAAGTATTTCGGTGTTGTTACCTGTCAACCACCGTGCACTGGGTATGGTTGCAGATCCTTACACCCACTGCCAGAAGGTTGACATGACATTATCAACATTTAAATATATCTGAAATATAAATAGAGGGAAGATTCTCTAGAAATACGCACAGTGACAAAGACTGGAGAGGCATTTTTCAGAAATTTAAAAAGTGATCAGTTCACAAAAGCTTTCACGAGGGTACTGTGGATCTTTCCTACAGGAGGTGATGTATGTTATATTTGTGTTTTTGGAAAAATACGGGGGAAAACTGAGGAGTGGGAGAGTGGTTGCACAAGCAGTGATAGAAATAGACAAGAGAAAGGAATGCTTCAATGGAAAATGTAATAATTACTGACCTCACTCATTTTAAGTGATGTGAGATTTATAAAATGAAGATAAACTTGCATATTAGTACTTGAAGAAAATCCTATTATTAGATTAAATACAAGGCTCATTTTCTCAGTGGGTCTTCACTCCAGCTTGAGTATGTATGTCTGTGTGTGTGATTGCATGTCAGTGTGAGAGTGTGGTCAGTTTTTAGCACAACACAGGGCGAGCCGAGGGGAGCGTGTGTGATTGATTGAAAGAATTAGTGAGTCCGACTGAGTTTGAAGGAGTACGTGCGCACCAGTAGCCTCTAATAAAGTATTAGCAGGACAAGCAATTTGCCTCTTTGCCAGGCTCCTTGGCATGAAAAGAAGGACTTTTACAATAATGAGAGAAGCAGAGGGGCAGTGGAAATGAACTCTTATCTCAACTAAAAGAGGAAAAGAGGGAGACTTAAATAGCATAATATATCAGCATAGCACAGAGGGGGGAGAGAGAGGGAGATAAATACAGACAGAGAGAGAGGAAAAGCTGATTATTCACAAAGTTAGCCTTTTTTTAACCCCTGGTTAGGATGAACCAATTACACTACTGTAACATCTGTGGTAACACTCTGCCCTGCAGATATATAGAGTGTCCAATTACATTGACAGTTAAAAAGTATGAGTTTCAGAAATTAGACACATTGACATACAAGACAGTCCAATCATTACATGGTCAGCTCAGACATAAACCTGCAACGTCACCAGGATGTAAAATTAAGAGCCTGATTTTATTTAGACTGCAGAATATTTTAACAAGTCACCACCTGCTGAATGAAACAAATCTATTGCTCCACCTGGAGAACACCCCTAGTTGCTCCATCACCTTTACCAGTTTTATTATTCACTGTGTCAGAGATTATTCAAATCAGCAAGATTTAATTCATCAAATTAATTGGTGCATTCTGGTGTAGATACAGTAATGTCCACATGGGAAATAAACACAACACAACACCAAACAGTTTACCCAGATAATCTAAAACCCCTTTTATTGGAGGTAACACTGACAGTGACCCCACAATGTCGGTATTAGCCCTTTTGTACAGGAGTTATTGTGTGATCATACAACTATGATTGTATGGCAATTAGCTTGGTGAGTGCAGTGTTATTATTACAGATGTGAATGATGGCCAAAACTACAAAAACCCAAGTTGTAATAAACAGGACTTACCCTTTAATGTCATGTTTAAAGAGAGCTGGTTTGGTTTGAATTTCTGGATAAAGAAATTCACACATTGGTTTCAAATTGTAGTCATTATTATATAATTATGTATTTGGGATTTACTGTGTTCCAAGAAATACTCTGGCTCTCTGTTTTTCAGGGCAGTGTTATGGCTTACTGTCAACTCACACCAAGCAAATGCTTAACTCTCAGCCAAAGCCCTGTATTTTTCTGTTACACGCATTTCATCGGTGTCTTGCGCTTTAAATTTTGATGCATTGGGGGACTGTGGAGTGGTGGGCGGGTTGGACCAGAACAAACGCTGGAAGTGACTCAGACAAGCTGGATGCAAGCCTGCATTCACTAACAGAGGACCACAGTCCTCCTCCAACACCCATCACACCAGGTACTGAAAGACTCGCACTGCAGGAAACCGAGGAGGAGGAATGAATGAGGGACGTTTTTTGTCCTGGGTGTAAGGCCAAAACTAACAAAAATGTACTACTGCAGAATTCTGGTGCTTGTCACTTTGAAAATTGTGAGTTTATTAAGTGATGAAATATGTGTTATTTGTGGTGGTGGTATAATTGATCAGAATATTTTGGTACACTACAGCTTTAACTGGATTTTACAAAACCTTCTCTGTCTTATGCATGACATGATCTTTTCACATTGAAGTATTTTTCTTGGTCGCAAGCCGCATCTACAACAATTCAGCCTCTTATGATGATTTATAATTAAGCAATTAAAATTCTGGGCAGGAAGCTGATACGATCACACCACTGTCATGTTCTTGAGAAATTAAATATGATCATTTTATTAAATTTGCTAATCTATCATCAATAAAAGCCTGAATAACCAGTCTCCTAAGGTGCTCAGTGAGCTGGTGGTGGTACTTCTCAGGGTTTCTGGCTGAGTAGCACGAAGCACGTTCTCTGGGAATTGTAAGGTACCCCTCTGTAAATCCTTTCTTGGACTTTTTCTGTTCAGCGGATCAACACGTGGAACTTTTTATCCACAGATCTCAAAATGGATCGTGACTGGGATCATTTTAAACTCTAATTGAATTTAAAAATGGGTCAGTCATGTAGATCTGATGCTTGCAGTTTTATATTGTTTATATATGTTTGGATTTGGATTTTTTTATTTTGTGCTGTTGAGTTTTATGTATTTTTAAAGGCACAACTAGGGATGGGCATTGCATACTAGCTTACATTATAAATGTGGTGGCATGTGACATTAGTTCATGCTATATTCCTTTTAGTATAGTATAGATAAATCTGTCCCCTGAAATATTCATCAATGTTTGACTTCATCAAATATTGCATAGGTTCAGGACTCCCCATTAGCAACAAGTAGCTCAGTGTAGTATTGATTAAGCCCACAGTGAATATGTAATCAAACTGACTGGCTGATATCTGAACTTTCATTCTTCTGGGAGCCATATTTCAGCTTCGCACTAATACTATACATCCTTTTGGAACTTTCTTTGCATCAAATATCTACTTCCTTTACGGTCAAATGAATAGAAATCTTTGTGAGTCATAATGAAAAAAGATGAAAGGTATCAGCTGCCTGTGAGATTGTGTACCCGTGCAATATCTCATCGAAGCTAACTTTATTGTTCATTGTCATGGCAAGGATATATGAGAAAAGCTGGCAAAGAAAGGTCATTTTTCATGTCTCTCTTTATCCTGCCCTCTCTTTCCTTTCCTTTCTCTCCTTTTCTCTCTCTCCCTTCTTTTCTCACCTAACTTTGCAAATGTTTTCACCCTCTCTCCTTTCCCCTCCTGCCTCCTCTCATCTCTCTATCTCTGTCATCATCTCATCCCTCCTGCTCCATCTCTCCTCCCTCTCTCTCTCTCTCTCCTCCATCCCCTCCCCTCTGCCTCCGCTCCCCTCCCCTCCCCTCACTCCTTTTCTCTTTTCTTTCTCGGTGTGAAATGTGTAGCTCATTAGTTTGCTCACCACACGGTCTCACGTCAGTCTGTCCTTCACATCTCGCTGCACTGCTAAGAAGTCATTTACGCCGCCATGTAGCTCCCCCTCCCCGTCCTCCCCCGTCCTCCCCGTCTCCCTATTTCCCTCCCTGCAACCCCACCACCGCCAGCCTCCGTATGGTTTCATCATCATTTTGCAGCAGCGCAAGAAAAAGACATCCCACCCTTCCAAACTCCCCCCGGCCCCTGCCTCCACCTCCACTTCCACCTCCACTCCCCCTTCTACCCCCCAGCCCCCTCTCTGAACACCCTGTAAAACAGAAGAATCTGAAGGGTGAGGCTCAAGACTTGAAGAAGGAGGGAGGGACGAGGGGATCAGGATTATCCCAGGCGTAATGATACAGCACTTTGATAGAGCAGGAGGGGAAGGAAGAAAGAGGGGAAAGGGAAGAGGAAAAGGAGGGAGGCGGAGGAGAGGGAAGAGTGGAGGAATAAAGCTTAAGCTGCTCCCGAAAATCATGTAAATGCAGAGATAATAAAGGAACTGTTTGGCATTCATGGGAGTGGGTGGCACATCAGTGAGGAGAAATCTCAGTGAGAATGTTGACTAATGCCAGCTCGCTGTCTCTCTCTCTCTCTCTCTCTCTCTCTCTTGCTTCAGAGCCAGCAGGGTGTCTGGGTATTTTAAGGAGGCAGTGGGCAAGGGGAGGGCAGGGTCTTTCTTCAAGTCATGGCATGAAAGTCAAATCTGCCATGTGAGGAGTTAAAGTTGCAAAATGTGACACTACATAGATTAAAAGTTCACAGTCAAATGAAGTGTTACATGCAGTGGTGGAATGTAACTAATTAAACCTATTCAAGTAGGCAACTGCAGTTTTGTGGTACTAGGATGTAATTGAGTACTACCACATTAAGACATATTATACTTTCAAAGGCAAATTCTAATTATATGTTTTGCTGCACTACTTCTATATGACAACAGTTACTTAGCAGATAAGGATTTTACATGTAAAACACATGATGAGCTTATGAAATACAATGTATACTTACACACAGTATATAAAATATGTAAAGCGATTCCCTCCTTAATTAGCTACAACATTAAAATGCTTACACAGTAGCCGTCTGTAATAATTATCTTCAATTATAACCTCACCAGGGGGCATTGTGCTGCCTAATATTTAACTTTTTTATCCTTTAAGTACGTGCTGTTGCTAATAGATCTTCTTCAAAGAAGACATTATGACTTGCTGTAGCAGGAGAAGCACAGGTGTTACTATCATTAATGATAGCTCTATTCAATTCAAGTGTCCCAGTAAGTCATGACAGTGTGACAACTGAACCCTGCATGCTTGCTAACTTTGTCTCTCTGTGTGTTTAGTGGTGTGCATTGATTTATCAGAGCTTTTTGGAAACATCTGCAGCTGGAAATGAGGTAGACAGAGTTTAAAAGCTTTAAAGGCAAAGAGCTAAAATAGGCCAAAATGTTCCTAAGAGCCAAGAGGAACTGTAGGGCTGGTGATGTTTTTCTCTATGGAACAGTCACTGTGACCCTTTTTACATTACACACAGTCATTTGATCCATTTTAACATTTTAAAAAAAGTTTTCAGCAAAGTTTTGAATGCAGGACTTTTACTTTGAGTATTTTTACAGTGTAGCTGCAGGTCTTTTTTTTTAACTTCAGTAAAACGTCTGAATACTTCTTCCCCCACAGGTAAGACCTTGGCACAACTACCATCAACAATGGTCTCCATGAGTAGACATGACTGGCTGCCTATACTTTAAACAGTAAGCGGGATTTATGGTGAAATTGTATTACAAAATTCAGATTACCTTTCACATATGACTTTCACGATAATAAATGTAATAATCTCTTCTTTATATGGCTCATTCTATTTTAACTTTTCATTTCCAATTTAACACTTTTAATTGTATTTAAATGTCTATTTTTCCCCATGTGTTGCTTTTATACACTATCTTGATCCTATGCAAACCACTTTGAATTGCCTTGTTGCTGAAATGTGCCATACAGATAAATTTGTCTTGGTTTCATCGTGGTTTTGTTGAAAATCAGGGATGCAGCCTTTTCCAATTACAACCCAAAACGATGGAACACACTACTGATAGATGCAGTATCAGGGAAAGCTAAATATTAACGCTTCACTTCAGCCTTTATTTTCTCTCTGTCTGCCTCACATTTATGCACTACTGCACCTATTTTACATTTCTGTATTGTGCTTGATTCTATGTATTTTATGTTTTAACTTTGAATTTGTATTATTATCATTATCATTATTATTATCATTATTATTCAGTGTGCATTCTACTTCATGTTCCATCTCTATGTATTCTAGTTTCACTTTATTTTATTTTATCTGACTTTCTTATTTATTTCCCACTTATGTTTCATGGGTGCTGAGGTCAGTGGTTGGTAGATTTGAGAAAAAAGACAGTGGTGGTGTTTTTTAACCCCCAACCCGCCACTAAGAGTGCCTTTTCCGGGGCAACTTCGGGTTGCGCTCGACACAGATAAGACCCACAGCGAGGTTAAACCCCCTGGGAAGACGTTCTGGGATAAGCTGAAAGAGGCTTATTTCAGTTAATCAAGACCGATGGTGAGTCTGTGTTCATTGGGAAAAGGGAGGTTCTGGTACGCTTATGGCTTCAGAGACCGTGGCGCCGATTTATAGAATATTTACACATGGTGAAATACTTTTTTTCTTTACTTCCAATCATCTTGTATCCCTCTTACTTATTTTGAGTTTGACCACAATGTATTTTGAGCTCAAACACTGGGCTTAAACACCAGGACACACCACACTCTACCAGTGTTAATATATGAAGATACAGAACTAAGTACAATGTTGAAAACATGGCCTAGAAGCATCAAATCTCTTTTAATAACATAAAGATGTTTCAGTGGAAGGTTTTTTATTCAATGAGTGAAGAGGGTTCCAATTATATAAACCATATAGAAGTATAAAAATACAGAGAAATCCTTCGCCTACAGTCTTTACTGGCGATGCAATGCAGTATTCGGTAGGATTCAGTAGTTTTGTGCCATAATCTGACTCTGTCATTAGCATGTCATAGCAGTAGCTGGACCAGCCAACATTATTTCACGAATTTGTCCAGTTTTGTGTTAGATTTGCTTTGATATTCTTGTATCTGACAGCAGTGGATAGCAGGGATTGCAGCTGCTCACAAGAAAGTCTCCAGACTCTAGACACCGTTGTGCCAAATCCTTTCTCAGACTGAATACTTTCTGAGATTGTATTGATGTGTTTGACACCAGCAATCATACCAATATCAGGTAAAGCCTACATTTCTTTGGCACTGTATTTACATTCCACATCATTCCCCAAACACCACCACAACTCTCCCACACAGACAAATCACCATGGCCTTAGAAAGAAAAGAGAAAAGATAATAATAAAAAGGACAAACATGAGCAACAACCAAAAGAGTCTGCGCAGTATGTGACATTTCAATTCTGTCACAACGTTTGAAGCACATCTAGTACTTGTAAATATTACAAGGATTGTGGGCAAGGAGTGAACAAGGATTGTTGATTTTGAATTTACACTGTGAGCATATTTGAATAGGATATTCTAAAAGTCAGTATGCGCAGGAGGAATAATTATAACCAGTAAAACCTGTTTCAATGTTCTTTTGGGAAGCTGACTGTTGTTTTAAGATAGACTTGAAAAACTTTGAGCATGACCTTTAGGTAAAAGTAGCAAGACAGTAATGTAAAGCACTTAATTAAAAGCCAAAGTCCTGCATTCAAATTCAATTCATCCATCATTCAAGTAGAAGTATCATGTCTTATGTTTTTGATTATCATTATTAAGCAGCATTTTAATGTTGCAGATTAACAAAGTGGAGCTACTTCAAACTACTTTACTTACAGCATTTTTTTGGTGGTTCAATCTGTAACGATTCATCAAGTACAAGTGTAAGTACAAGTACATTATAACCTGACACTGTTGCTGTTTATTCTGCTGATCACGATCATATCAACATGTGTTGGGTTTAGGTGGGTGGGGATGGTTGAGCTATCAGTTCTCTCAGTACAAGCAGAGAGAACAGATGCTGTTCATTTCCACCAAATCTAACTTTATAATTATTTGCCATAAATGGTGAATTCTTCTACTCATTATTTTAGTAAATGTAATTAATGACAAAAAAAAAGGCGAGAGGAGAGGCATGAAAACACCAAACAGCACAATGTAGAATCAATAAAACTGTATGAAAGAGGACAAAATGAAAAACAAACAACATGTGTGGACTAATGCAGCTGCTTTGAGACTCTCGGGACTCAGGCTGCCAGAAGCCCCTAATTAAAGGATATAGAGGACTGAGCCGTGCTAATTTAAAGAAATGTTAAAAGTTACATTCACATTGCTCAGTCTAACATTCAGAGAAACAGTTAGCTCTCTGCCCAGCCTGCACACCACATACTGATGCTTTATTCATATGTGACTCACTGTCTGGAGCAGGGCATTACTCTAAATGATGAGCTGCACCTATTAAAGGGGATACTCAGCGTATCGCAAAAAATGTCAAGGGCAAGTTTGCCTCAATGTGAAAATGAACTAGCCGTGTGCACACATGCAGACACTGACATTTTAGTGGGACAAGGTGAGTAGTTAACCCAAAACACTCCTATTTCACTGCTTCACCCCAACCAGGATCAAACACATTTATGATTTTTTTTTAAAAATCTTTCTCTCTTTATTTTAACATATCTGCTCATGTTTTTGCTCCGGCTTATGTTTTATGTATTCATTTCTTTCATCCATTAACCAAGAAACATTTTGTATGTTCTAGCAATATGAAGCTCGTAATTCATGCATCCTTTCTGCACATTTTTCTTATACTTATCCAAGCCCACATTCTCTGGCTTCTCGAAAAATGAACCTCTGGATTGCTCAATCTATCGCTGTCTTTCAAAGACGGCTTTCTTTCTGCCTGTGTGACGTGTATCACTTAATGACAGCAGTGTTTGCACAATAAAACAATGAGGTGCATATATATTGTACACAGTGTTATGTAGCACAGTGTGTACCAGGGCTGCGTTACGTTGACTGTGACAGATGACCGTTATTCTGTTGTCTACCTGCTCAACAAAGAGAAATGTTTATGGCTGTTTTCGTGTATGTGTGTGCGCACTCAGTCATGCGTGCACGCCTGCCTCCGTGCTGTATGTGAGGGCGAGAGTCGATCAGAGCGACAGTCTGTGCTAGAAAAAGAGAAATAACAGAGGGAGAGAGAGTATAGAAAAAGAAAAAAGAAAAAGAAAGAAAACACGTAATAATGGGAAATCTGTCTGATGTGGAGTGTGTGTAAGCAGATTGCTATATTTTATGTAAATCTTAACCTTTCTTCCAGTGCTGGCTATCAGGCTTGTTGACAGCATGGTGCGTATCTGTCCTGTTGACAAGATGAGCAGTGAGAGAGACAGAGGGACTGAGGGTGAGAGAGAGAGAGAGAGAGAGAGAGAGAGAGACAGAGAGAGAGAGAGAGAGAGAGAGAGAGAGAGAGAGAGAGAGAGAGAGAGAGAGAGAGAGAGAGAGAGAAAGGACCTGTCAGTGCTGACTAATTACACTGCAAGCAAACAGTTGAGTCCTCTGTTTACATTTGGACAGCCAAGGGAGGCAGAGATGAGCATCATTAATCAGATTTTTTTATTGCATACTACCGACACACACACAGACACACAGACACACTCATACCATTACAAATAGCCATCAGTCATGTTTTTGATTTGACATGAAGGACGGTCTTTCTAATTAACAAAGAGTTTGCAGTGATGAATCCCAATAAAGAGCGCCACCAGATGTGGTTAATCAAAACTCTCTGGGGTTTCTGGAAGCTAACTCAGAGCTGCAAGCTGCAATCAAAGTCAATGGGGACACAAGCCTTTTTCTCCCAAAATCATTTGCAGACAGTCCCATCAGGTTGGATAAGATATAGTAGATATTTGATTTGGAGAATAAATAAATAGATTTCCCATAGACTCACATGGGTATTAACAGAGAAGTACCAAGCTGCTGACCGCCTCTCCAAAACTACATATGTAATAATAATGTAATGCGGAAAATAATTAGATTACAAAAAATGGCAAGATTCAAGACTCAAGATCACTTTATTGTCATAGTGTAAAAAAAAAGAAAAAAAAAAGTACACAATGTAATTCAGTACACTGCCTAAAAATGGAACTCAAAAAGGAAAGAAACCTTTGCTTGCATTTTTTCAGCTTTCTTTATTCTTTTTTTTCAGTGCCGAGCTATATAAATCTCAAGTGGATTGGATCTGCAAATGATAATGTTCCTCTAGCTCTGATTTCTGTTATTTTCTGAAAGTTAGAATGTGTTCTAATTATTTTTTAGTTTTCTACATTTCCTCAAGAGACTAAGGAGCCATAGGTCGAGAGCACGCAATGAGACCAATGACAATTTTGGTTTGAAAAAGCCAGTAGACATAAGCAAGAAAAAGGAGGAAAAAACAACAAGATAAAAAGGTGAGAGGACAGTAAAGGTGGTACGGCAAGGAGAGGAGTCCCCTGCCTTATCGTTTTAGCCGTGGACCACTGGTCAGCGGTGGCCTTAGGTCATCTGGCACTAACACACTAGGCCTCAGAGAGAGACACAAATACGTAGTTAGACAAGGGCCACTGGACAAGAGAGAGAAGGAGGAAGAGGAGGGAGAGGAGGGAGTTGTTCAAGAGAAAGAACGAGTGTAGCTGGGCTGATTTGCTGCAGGGTGGGAGGCAGAGGTTTGGAGCAGGGCCATACATAAGGATGGAGGAGAGGATGGCTGAGATAAAGCAGAAAGGGAGTGATAAGATAAGGAGAAACCTCAATGAGTCTTATGTGGACAAAAGGTTGTTGCAGATAGTCAGATATAAAAACGCCAAATTGGATTAAATTAAGACTTGGGTCAAATGGGAGATGTAAACACAAAGTATCTTACTTCATAGAGTTAAGGAACAATGTAAGGTTTATGGGAGGTTGGCCTGTTGGTGATGATTAAATTATGAGATTAGATTCCCAAAAAAAAGAAGTCCTAGAGGTGAGTCTCTATATTCATACATATTCATAATATTACTACAAAGTATCATAATGTAATATAATAATGTAAAATAACCTCAAAACTAGAGCCACACCAATTTGACTAAAGCTTTTTTGGAGCAGCAGAACAAACTTTGTGATATAGAATGTCAACAAAAAATGTGCAACTGTTGCTGCTTGGTGCTGCTGTGTGCATAGTGATAGTAAAGCTGAGTTATCAAAAATGTTTACAATAATAAATAACCTCCTGCTGTTGTGAACACCATGTTTAGAAGGGTGGAGTTTGGTGCTGAAACCAATGATCCAAAATAGACTAAAAAGGCTCCATAAAGCTGAGAGAGACTGTGGAAGTGGTTGCAATTCTTTGTGGGTTCGTCACTAGTAGCAACCACTTTCACATTTCATATGGCCGTCAAGTTTTGAGAAGATGAGGCAAGGAGCAGAGCTAAACTGGATCAGGTGAAACCTGAGTAGAGCGTGATGCACAGGTGAGCTGTCAACCTACATCATCATAACATGCCTACACGTAAGTAGGCTCAATACAAACAAATTTAACTAGCTCATGTTGCAATATGTGTCCTGTTGTATTTGTTGGGGAAGAAAACTGTGTGTGTGTGTGTGTGTGTGTGTGTGTGTGTGTGTGTGTGTGTGTGTGTGTGTGTGTGTGTGTGTGTGTGTGTGTGTGTGTGTGTGTGTGTGTTGACAGGTGACAGGTCTTCTGGGCCAGTGAGCCGGACAGACAAGACGCATCACTGTCACCTCACGGCTGGTCTGACAGGCAGCCAGGGCAGCCATGACAGGCGTAAGTAACACATTTTAGTCTGGACACTAACACACTGTGACATATGCTCTCTAACACACAGGCTGCCCACTCACCACTTACAGTTTCTACACTAATTACAGGCACCACATAATGTTTTCAGTGGAATGCCAGTGATTTGAATGAGACTTGATGGTGAGTGACGTCTCCTGTACATTGATGTTGTAGAGAGTTTGTTTCTTCTGTTCTGTCTTAGATACGATGCCGCTGATGTATTTGCAGCATCACTTACTGATATGACAAATGAAGTATTTGGAATAGAAATATGTTACAAGTCATTGGTTTCTCTTAATCAAGTTTCAATTTAGAAAAGAAAAAGCCTTCATGCTTTATTGTTAGTAAACTCAATCAACAAGCATAATGAGAGTTAATGGGCTCTATCGTCACGCAAATGCAGATAAGGAGATGGAAAAATCCAGCCTCACATTGTCTTATGCTATTATCCAAATCATCAATCTATGATGTTTAAAATCTGACTCCTTCTCTTTGTATCACACTCACTTTTCTTCAACCTGCCTTGTCTACTTACTCTCTCCCACATTTCCCAGCATAACTGTCAGTAATGTTAACGGAGCAAATTAACTTTTAACAGTGAGCGTAGATCAAATACAGGCTTTCCATCTTCTTTAGCAAAGGTATGCGTGTAATTTATGTGTCTGTAATAACCCATCTATCAATCAGGGAATGAGTAATTCCCAGCACATAGAGCTACACATATGGGGAGTTCTAAAATAAATGAATAAAACTAATCTTTGCCATTTTTATTTTAGATACCTTAAAAAATGTTATGTTACTGTATGTACCCACTGAGTCACAGGAATATATTTTTAAAACCCCACCAATATTAAAATGCAATAAGAAATGTGAGGTATGTTGCTGACAGCAGAAAGGGTGGACTACTTCACTAGAGGATTTGACTGGGTCAACATGTTGAGCTCTTCAATGACAGATCTCAGGACATCTTTGGTAGCTCAGGCACTAAATATTAAAGGTGCAGTATACCACTTTTAGCCCCTCTAGATGTCAGCAAACTACTACTTGCTATACAAAGATTTGGTGAAGTAACGGCATCCTGAGCAGAGAATGAAGTCACACTGCCTCTACGTGTTGTAAAAAGAGCTTCTATGCTCTTTGTTTTTATAGCCAGTGCATGTTAGTGGATGTGAGTCCCTCCCTGTCCTCCCTGCATCTGTTTTCAACATAGCGGTCAGGTCACAAACTTTCTCATATTACAGCTAAACAGGACACAAAAATATGTTTCAGAATACATTTGAAGTGAGAAATAAGCAATGCAGTAAGAGAATCTTGATCAATATTTGATCAGCACTGCCTAGTTTGACAGTTTTTTCTCAATTTCCGGAGCTATTGTTTCAGATGACGCTTTCTTTTTCCCCCAAACTTTATTGAATAAACAATGCACAAAACAATAAATTTTGGTCTGAGATGCTGGTGCTATAGAGCAACATGTAGTGGGGCTGAATGCTGTTTATTGCCCTTTTAATTTATTAAGTGCTGACAGTTCAACTAAATCCACAAGCCGTTAAAGTGCCTCAAGCCCCTATTATTGTGCACTAGTTATTTATTGTTGTAGGTCAGCTGAGTAGATGGTGACTGCTGAGTTGTTTGCTAAGAGGAAGTCCTGCAGGCATTTCAGCTGACATTTGGACTTTGGACTTTGGACTTTGTCCGACCAAATCATGAGCTGGTTCAACAAAGATTGCCAAGACTTTGGACTCACTATCATTACAAAGAAAACAGGTCATGGGACAGGATGTGGAATCTCCACTCGGCATCATGATCTCTGAATATGAACTGGAGGTTCTCCACAACTTTGTGTACCTGGGTATACTTGTTCGATGACCTCAGGATCCCTCTCTCTTGATACTGAACTAAACAAATGTATCAGCAAGGTAGCTGCCACCATGGACCAACAGCAAACTGATTGAGCATACCAAGATCCACATCTGTAGAGCTTGTGTTGTGAGAACCCTCCTGTACAGCAGGGCCCATGTAGTGCGCATTGATGATGGCCAGATCCCCAAGGATCTCCTCGACAGAGAATAAGTACATGGAAAATATACCATAGGCAGACACCAACTGCACTACAACCTGAACACCTGGGAAGCTGTAGCCTCAGATCGATCGGCTTGGAGAGAGATGGTACAGAAGGAAGTTTGAAGAGACACCAGCAGTCTGAGCAAGGAAACAAAGCTGCAAATACCAGCATCAAACTTCACCTGTGCCAGTATTTGTCTGTCCACCGACACCCAGCATCAGAATCAACATCCAGAGCACAACTCCATAGTCCCGCAAGACTGACAGATGCCTACTAGTTATTTATTGGTACTGCAATATTTATTTATTTTCCTGGTGTATAAACATTAACAGTATTCCAGCTACTACCGCTCATAGTGTTGTAGGACATGTAGCTTACTTTCTAAAAAAAATCAAATTCATTATTTAAAACAAATGGCCACAGTTCAGTAGAATAAAAGGGTTGTATTACATTGACAGTATGGTCAAAGTATTCTACAATCAGTATTTATCTGAATTAATACATTCTTCAATAAAACGTACAGTCAAACAGCATTATACCCACTGTCTTTGTCATATCCAAGGAGGATGACGCTGACTAGATTAGACTACAATTAATCCTTGTAATTAAAGTAAAAACAGTGACTCAGCCATACAGAGAGATATTATGTTGTGTTGTGTTGTGTTGTGTTGTGTTGTGTTGTGTCACTGTAGTGAGCACAATAATACATATAGGAATGTTACAAGAGCACATGAGGACAATGGTAAGCTTAGCCTTATACTGAATAAGCTTTTGTACCACACACTTTGCCACTGTGTTTCCCAGCTGCCTGTCTAACAATGAAGTTGAATGAAGAATTTTTCACTATAATGAGCCTTTTTGTTTTTAAGGAGACTAAATTGGCTTACATTTGTACTGCTGTTACAATCCCATAACTATATTGGTGTTTTAATTGGATTGAAAATAACTGTTATGTGCTTAAACAAGAGACACAAAACAAATGAAAATACATATCATACATATAAATACATGTCTTTGTAGATTCTTTTTACTTTTTAAATTTTTTTTTTACAGTTTTCACTGAAAAAACTAACTGTACCTCTCACGTAGCTACTTAAAAGATAATGTGTAAAATGTGCGTGTATGTGTATGTGTGCTTGAAGTTTCACTGAACAGATAAAACTATGTAGCACAGTTCAGCACCGTACCTGGCTTGTTTTCTGTATATTGAGAGTTAGATGCCTCTTCAGTTCTTATGGATTTATTCTAAATTACAGTTATTGGGCTGTGTAGATGATTGCCATGCCTGCTGTCCTGCTGTTTGCTATTTCCTAACAGCCAAAAACAAAGTTGTGGAAACAACAGCATAGCAAACAAGGACTGTTGACAGGAACACCATAAAACATGGCAGAAAAGCCTTTTTCTGTCACTGGTGTTGTCTCTGCTGATATAGTAGTTTTGGCCTCAACACAATTTCTATTTGTAATAGTAAAACTACATTAACCAAGTTAATTCATCCATTGCTTCAGTGAAGTCCAGTGAGTGAATCATATCCTGTTCATACTAGTATAACATATGAACATTTAGTCTTTGGTGTCTGCTGTCTAAACAAAGTCTTTTTCTTATCTCAGCCATGGGGAACATGTTAAGACTGTTCTATTGTTGTTTTTTTCCATAACTTTACAACACTAGAGATTTTCTGTCTTTGACTCACCCCTAAAACTGCAACCCTTGCTTCTCCTTCGTTACGCCTCCCTGGAAAGCTGTCGAACCCAGCAGATTATATCCAGATTACAGTTTGTCTAGTATTCTGTAGCCATTTTTCTGATAGGAGCTAAGTGGAGAAGACAGTCTAATACTCCACTTTAGCTTCACTCCATTGGCTACCAGGGCAATTTAGGATTGATTGTAAAATTTTATTGATCAGCACAAGCTGCACTTTTCTCCTTAGAGTAGCCTATTAACACCTCATTGTTCCACTTTTGCTGCAATAAAATCACAGTTTAAGCCACACTGAATACATAGACAGAAACACATTTTGTAGAAATGAACAACTGGCTTATTACAGTCACTCACTTGCATGGCTCTGTGACCTTTGACACTATTTGGGTCATCATTCTCACAAATGAATACACTAGCCAGGCTAATGCTCATTATTATCTCCTTTTTCCATAGTCTCACATTCATGAATGAAAAGTCAATGTCCTGAATACTTTATAAGGCCTGAGTTGGGTCATTATGCTGAGGGTCACCCCAGTAAAAGCCTCCTATAGCCCATTATTGCCGTACACTCCAGAAATGCAGCAATTATTTGCCATGTACACTATTAGAATTGGCCGGCTCTGCTACAGAGGCAGCCAGCAGACAAACAGTGGTAAAGCTGAGGTCTGTCACGTGTTGGCCAGCAAGCATCATTAATGAGTGGGTGAGATGAAACATGGCACGATGACTTGCACGCCTCTGAGGCTCGGTAAAGTGGCACAGCAGGGACTTCCTGCACTGTATGAAGAGCTGTCAACGTCTGGGCAGCACACCAGCCTCATACAAGATGGTAATCGCTGTTTAGATGAGCGATTGGGTGTAAGCTATTGCTGGCATTGTTTGTGTGTAAGTGCGTGTATTACCCATCTGTTACCAAATGTTCATCTGTGACAAAACAAATACAACATCTGCAAGGCTTAGAGAGTTGTTCTTACTAACGTATTTTCCTCTTCACCATCATTAGGCAATGATCAGTGCTGGCCTGATGCTAGGTCATACAGTAGGAAAACCAGGTGGCAGTTTCAATGTAATGGATGCATTTGGGATTTTGATGTGAGTCCTGATCATCAGAGTAGATGATGCGACTATTCATCCTCTGTGATGGCTGGTCTCAGTCTAAATTTTACAACAACAATTCATGTAGCCTGCAAGTCATTCAAAAGTAAACAAATTGTCCTAAATCATCTGGAGTGAAGGACGTAAAGGTGCACTAATCAATATTTTTATAACAACAATGGATCAGATGACTCTGTGTAATGTGAAAGGTGTCCCTCGTGATGAGCCCACAGAGAATCATGCAGTTCCCCTCAGCTTTAGAGACTTTTAGCTTCTTTTAACTAATTGTTTTGGCCAGCCTGCAGTTCCACTTTTGTCAACTTCCTTTTATAACAGCAGGCAGCTGTTCACAGCAAAACAAGGTCAGATAAACCCACCTACCCTGCACCAAATTACAGACAAACAAAGGCGGCAACTTGCTGCACATAGTGGAGCATTTAGCAACTAAGGAGACAGACATTTTTTGTCAGTTGGTGGTCAGAAACACATTCACTAAATTAATGATAATGTTGATCCATGTATGCGGGATGTGTTATAGACATTTATAAAATGGGTAGTTAAAATCTTGCAATCTGAGTAGTTGATGGCCGTGGTATAATGAGCGTTCGCTATGGCTATGAAGTTTAATGTCTATCAATCTAGTCAGTGCTATTTCTAATTATCTCTCTGTGGCTACCGTTAAAATATTGACTTCAAAATCTGTAAGCAAGCAGTGACAACGCAGAGCTGCAACAACCACTGTCTCTGGAGCACCATAAGCTTTCAGATGCATTTTTGAGATATTGCTTAATTGCTTGCTAACACTTTGGACAAAGCTTTCAGTGATAAACTATGTTAGATATCGTGATTTCAGCTTTTTCCACTTCATTGGCCAAGTTGGCATTAATATAAATATTTTTGGCCACTTTTTTTAAAAAATTGAAACTCCAAGTATTAAAGAAACAACAACAGCCCCATTACAAATTCAAAAAGTCCTGAACTGCCACAGTCTCCTAAATATTGTGGTGATCAAGATTTACTAATAAAACAGCTTTTTGAAAGTAATAGCATGTTCCAATTCTATCCTTTTTAAAAAAAATTGTGTTACGGACTGTCCCTTTAAAGCAATAAGAAGCTATCTTAGTTTATCGGCAGGTATAGTGGTAAAAGAGTTCTCATAACTTATAAAGATAAAATCTGATAGTAATAGATTGAGTTACAGTTTGAAAACTAAGAACATTTGTTGTGTAGTTTCACCCAAAAACCTGACTGAGTTTGACAGCAGTGATGGTTTTACCGCATTTATTAATTTATGTTACATTCCTTTCATCTCCGTTTTTTTCCACTGGAGTTGTGTTCTGTAATATTCAGACTTACACAAAACAGGTTTAAAAGCAGTCATTACGATCTTTATCTACTCATGCCGCTGTCATATCAACTAAACTACTACAGATGATGTTTTCAAGGTCATTGAATGCAGCTACTTATCCCATCTAGTTCTTGCTCAGCTTCTCTTTAACTGTCATATTTGTGCACTTCGAAAAGCAGAAAATGGCATAAAATAAGGGCACAAAACATCCTGCAATTTTCTCCAAATAGCTGATGTGGAATAATTGAAGAGTTTTGTTGCCAAAAAAATGCACTTTGGCTGAAAAAAATCCAATAGATACCATGTTATTTCATCTATTTTCATGGTTTTGATGGTTTTGGATTTACATAATCTCAATGTATATATATGACAATATACATTTTAATAAAATGTGTGTACATGTACAGTACAAGCACAAACTACAGTGATGTAACTATCTTGTATATTTTCTTTTTAAAAAAAGAAAGAAGCAAATATAAAAAATACACTGTAAATATATTTTGCACTTGCTTTCTGAATCTTTCCATGTGGAAAACACGGTTCAGTCATCCCGTTCTCCAATGTCAAGAATGAATATAGCCTACATGCTTGGCTTGTCCTGTTCTAGTGGGAATGGTACCAATATAAAAATGTTAATGCCATGCTCTACCAACTGAGGCCCATGGGACAAAATATGGAAATTTCTTAGGAGAAGTCTTTGGGCACCCATTAATATCATTATCATCACCACTACTGCCGCCACATTTGCATGCCAGTAGATGGTGTGCAAAGGCTTTAACGGATAATATCAGTGCGCTTGGCTATGATGGTGAAAATCTTCAGTCTATCAGAACCAGCTGAATACGAGCGAGGACTGAATCTCAGACGTGACTTCCTCAGACAGTAACTTTTGAAATTTTGCATCTGCACTACTGTCCACTCCTCATGGTGAAGGTCATATGTGTGTGTTTTGTTGTATTTGGATGCTGAGTGTATGGGTGTTCCAATCAGCCATCCCCCCCTGGAGGTCACTTTGAAATGGAATAGATTTTTCTAGATCCTAGCCAAGGCTGTAGGGAAGGTCACTTCATTAATCACAGCTAAATGCCACTGTCTGCCCCATCTCCCTTCTTAACTAAGTAACACCCACAGATAACATCATTGATTGATACTAATAATTAATTCTCCTTGGGTACAGAGCGACAGAGAGTATCATTCAGTGGGGAAACTTTAATTACTATGTAAAGACTCATTAGGTTAATGCCATTGTGTGCTCCGGTGGCATGGGGGGCAAATAGATGTCTTCCTCTAACCGTGGCCTTTTGTGAACAAGCTGCTTCCTTCCTCCCTCTCTCACTCCTTATTCACTTCCTATGTCTCGCTCCCATTCTTTAGGAGAAGCCATCTACGTGCTAGCCTACTTTCTCTGCTGATTCAGTGTTGGAAAATGTCAAGTCAGATTTTGCTTGAAAGGGTTTTGGCAGATGGGTTGAGGCTCAAATGATGGGGGGAAAAAGGACAAACGTGGGCTTAGAGTGTGTGTCTGTACAACTGTATGGCTGTCACTGTGTGTACATGTGTGTTTGCAGTGATGTATGCATGTGTATGTGTCTGACTTGTTCTTGAGTCACATACATGCCACCAGTCACTTCAGTGAATGTGCATCACAAGCAAAAATAAAGGACATGCCATGTTATTTTATTATCTATCAATCCATACTGTATGAAGGAGGCTGATGCAATGTGCTGCCCAGAGGCTTTGACTTCTGAAATAATATTCTGTGACATGTTCACATAA
Source organism: Scomber scombrus (assembly GCF_963691925.1). Taxonomy (NCBI): domain Eukaryota; kingdom Metazoa; phylum Chordata; class Actinopteri; order Scombriformes; family Scombridae; genus Scomber; species Scomber scombrus. The sequence continues at coordinate 8,160,477 of NC_084979.1, forward strand.
ATAAATGTATCATCTACTACTATCTCAGTCAGTCTCTTTGTTTCCGTCGCCAATTATCAAAGCAGGACAATGATTCAACCTATGAAAGCTTTTACATGTGCTGTTCTCCATAGTCAGTGCCTGGAAGATCATTCCCAGCAATAATAATTCTGCACGGAGGAAGTGATGCATTTTATATCGCTGATAAACCAAAGAACTTGGATGTTCACCTACACAAACACAAGCTTAATCAAAATATAATTCAAGGAAAAACAAGGAATTTTGGAATAGCCTTTATGAAAATACAATCACAGGCATTTGTTTCATTTTATTTCATTAGAAAACACATTATCAGATTTCAACAGTACACATAGCCATACATAAACAAAGCTTGCACTGGTCACTGAGCTGATTTAAGTCCCTGAATGCACCATAGAACAAACGGCTCATCCGGTGGCCCACAGCTAGACACTAGCTCCATCTTGTGGGTTATATTTAGATACTTTCCAGAAAATATTGAGTTGCAATTTCATTGACGTCTTCAATTTTCCACATTTGTGGCTTTTATTCACACAACCTAACTAAGGTCGAATTTGACTGGGAGAATTGTGCAGTAGGATCAGTGGTGGCTGATGCCATCAGTCTGTGGTAAACAGACTTAAAGTTCAAAGCATATGTGTTGGATTTAGCATGCCTCAAGATCATGTGATGCTGTCCTTTTTGAAAACGAGGTAATCGTTTCATTGTTTACACTTAACACAAATCCATATAGATTGAGATGATTATAGTGTCTGTTTGCGGCATTCATAATGTAAACTGTTTATTTCAATCAATCTGAAGGTCAGTTAATTACGCATATCATTATATCACTACATCCGTTTTGCTCTCTATGATTTTGACAGATGCCATGAAAAGCTTTGGATTAAAATTTGAACTATTATGTTACTCTGAAAGGAAATTGATTTAGCTTTTAACAACTCTTACATCAGATAATGCTGGCAAATACCTTCTGCACTATGCTACAATTAATGTGTCTGCTCTGATTTTGGCATCAACAATCAGCATATAATAACTCCTTCAAACATACATTTCCTTTCTGAGTTGTGATGTCACATAAGCTGATGTAATACACTCACTAAAGCTTCATCAACATCCTGAGTGTTTGGCATCTCAGACACTCAGAAATTTGGCATTTCACTGACATTTACCCAGACAGAGTGATGGTGGCCCTCTTCAAGCAGTTGATTGAAACTATTTCTGGAAATGACCCCGAAAGATTGACTTAATGCATATAAATACTGTGGAGAAAGGCAAATGGTTTTGTGATGAATATTGGCTGCAGCAGACAGTCAACAGATGTCTGTCAAATTGGATTTCTCAATTTTAGATATATTGGACTGCAGGTAGCATGTGAAGTAATTATATAAAACAATGCAAACGTACTTATAATGTGCATCTATGGTAGAGGGAATCCAATAAATCATGTGAACATATCCCAAATGACAGAGGAACAGTGTAGCTGACAGGATACGCTTCAAACTTTCTAGCTTTTGGTCAATGTGAATGACATGGTGAAGAAAACTTTTAGCTCATTTGGTTCATTTTACAGTGAGACTATTAAATTAAGCCTCTGCCAGGTGTTAAATTGTCCTTTGAAAATCACTGGCTCCAGCCATTAGTGGATTATTCTTTCAGTGTTCCTTTACAGGAGAGAGCCCATCATAAACCACATGTGTGAGCTTTTATCATGAAACAGGGCTTTAATGTGTTTTATGAACTGAGATGCATCTGAGGTTTATTGATTTTTTAATTACTGCTGCTTCACTGTGGCTCAGTGTTTACAGCAAAAAGGTCCTTGGTTTGGACCTCAAGAGGGCCCTTTCTGTTTGGAGATCTGACTATGTTTGCAAGACTTTCCTCTGAGAGCTCCAGTTTCCTCCTACAGTCTGTATGTCTGTCTGTCTGTCTGTCTGTCTGTGTACAATATTAATCCTGTGATAGACCGGGCACCTTATGGTGAATATTATCTGAGTGCTGTGATAGACTCCAGTTCCTCCGAGCCTGCATGGGATACACCATTTAGAAAATGGATGGAGGTACTGCTATCAGCTTTAGCATAGTCAAAATCATTTATACTTTCTATAAAGAATTAATTTTGTTTTTTTATGTCACTTTGCCTGGTATATTTGGCAAAGTTATGGTAGCAGATTGTGACAGCTTTATCTGCACTGGTAGGTCTGGGAGGCATTGGAGCTTCCCGGGAGAGTTCATTTGTTGACTGTGACGCTCAGGTGCCCCAGGAATACCCATGACACATGAGAGAAGAAGAAGTAGAAGAAGAAAAAGAAGAAGAACGTGCTTTGCATAATAGTCCTGGAGGCAGGGGTAAAGGAAAGGTGTATTCACTGGATGCATCAGACCAGAGGACTGGCGTCAGCCTCACCAGCCCCCCCCCCCCCCCCCCCCCCCCCCCCCCCCCCCCCCCCCCCTCTCAATATAACAAAAGTCACCTTTAATGGATACTTGAAAACTACAGCATGATGGAAAGCCTGCCTGTTGAGTACTAAGAACCCGTCATATATCACACGTATTGAAGTGTGAAGCATGTGGTTCTTGAAATCAGGGTTGGCTGGTGTGGTGTGGGCGATGGACCATCAGCTACATCTCCTTCTGACCCATGAATGAGGCAGTGGTTGTAGTGATGCCTGGTATATCCACACTCCAAGTTGCCTCTACACTGCACCTAGGGGGCAAATGCTGCTTCAAGATTCTATACAGTTTAGCCTGGCAGCATTATGTAATTGCAGGGCTGTTGTGGAGGGGCTGTATAGTGGGTGGTTTTGAGAGGGGTGGGTGGGGGTCAGTCTGTTGTAGCAGCTGCTGCATACTTGAATCATCAGGGAACAGGCTCAAGAACACCAAGTGTGTAAAGCTAAATATTGTAATTTTTCACAACTTAATTTCTCTATATCCCAAACCTTAATATCAACAAAGATTACAATCCTGAAACAAATTGAATAAAGTTAACTGGATCCTGAAAGGCTGATGCCCCTCTGGCACATCCAGTTAGCCTCTTCCACTTCCTGCCTGCCACAGTATCAATCATACCATCTTCACCTCAGTAAAAATGTTATTAAGTATGATTTATTAACCATTAATAAAGCCATTACAGCTTATAAAGCCTTTACAAATGGTGCCTTATCAGAAAGTGATATTGATCATTTTCATAAGAATGCAGCGAAGGCAGGATCAGTTACCCAGCACCACTATGAGGTTCACATAAAATGTCTCAGCTATTGGATGAGCTGTCATGAAATGTTGTGTCCCCCTCAAAATGAAATGTAATCTCTTTGGTGATCCCCTAACTTTTCCTATAGCACCGGCATCAGGTCAGAATGAGTTACTTTTTATTTAATGCCTACAAGACTAATTACATTCCCATCAGACTCAACTATACTTTGTGTTGTGTGCTAATGTTAATAAGCTAATGAACTAATTTATGACGGTGAACATTGTAAACATTATATCTGCTAAACATCATCATTCTGACATTATCATTTACTAGCAAGGCTGCATATTGGCCTGTTCAACATTCAACTCCTGTTAAGTTTAATCTTAGGTTCAACATAAACCATTGTTGTAGAGTCAAAACCTGCTCAGCAACATGGGAACTTGTGTATACCAGTTCAGCCACTCTTCAGCACTTGTAACCTGAGTAAATAGTAGCTAACTTTAAGTCCACTTACTAACTATTTTCCGAGCTATCAGTTGCATCTCAAGAATCCTTCATTGCTCAACTGAGCAAATTAGACCCGCTGATACGGGCCGCAACATGGTTGACACCATAGTTAGTAAGAGGACCTTGAGTTTATTTTGTCAGATGGTTTATTAATAGTTTCTTCGTCCTCAGGGATTGTCTACTTTTCTAATCACAAGACTAAACAAAAACTGGTTTACATTTTAGGATTAGGATTTGAAACCGCATTGGTGGGATGCTTACTTACCAAAACAGAGTAGGATGGAAAGTGAAAGCCAGAAAGTTCAGCAGCTGGCTAAGTAACGGCTGAGTCACTGGTATTGATCCATAAGCCTTTCAGCCTCCTCCACAGATATATTATGGTCATTGTGTCCCATCCAGCAGTAAAAAATCTGACTTCACAGTCACCTCATCCCTTTTTCATTTAAAATTCTGTCCCCAAAATATGAGAGCTGCATTACCTCAAATCCCAAAGAGACATTACAGATGAATACCAATGATTATTACCAACACATATTAGATGTAATTCACTCACTTATATGTTTTACTATATAAATATTTGATTAGATTTTATGTGGGCCATTTTCTCCTACTGAATAAAATAACTTCTAATAGTACCTTCACCAAGAAATGACGCAAGACTAACATAAGAGACAAATACAACTTTTATAGTTAAAAAACCCCCACTCCATTATCCATCCAGTGTGCAAAACACACACATATATATAACATATACACTTCTGAATATTGAGTTCCCACCTGATCTGACAAAATATATCATATTTATTTATACAGTATAACTTGCATTATATAACTCAAGATTGGCAAGTTTGAGGCAACCCTCTGAACATACATGTGTGAGATTTAGTAAAAATCTCACACATTTGGATTTCTGATCTTCACAGATAATACGTACATGCACTAATAGGAAAAAAAGACAGAAACTGGGTTGATTTGGAGCCTGTTATGACCCAGACAAATTCACAGCTCCCCAGAAATTCAGTGGAAAATGATAAAGCTGTGTTAAAAGAGAGCTACTCTGTGTCATGTAACAGCATGCTCATCCAGATGGGAAGAAAAACACAAACAGTGAACGTACAAGGTCAGTCTGTTATCGACTGCCAATGGAGCAGCACAAGTATGTGGACAGGCTTGTGGGTTTCCTTGCAGTCAAAAGGAACTGATGATTTACACAAATGTTTAGTGCTTGTACCCAATGCTAAGAATGACATTAGTCTTTTTTTAATGTAGTTTTTTTCATGTCATAACTGAAAAAGGGTTCATAGAGATGGCTCATTTATTATTTTGAGAATAAACCTATGTTTGTGTACAAAGTCAAAATCAGTGGGCTTAGTATACATGTTTTTTTTTGTCCATGTCTGTAAATGTGAATGTCTTGCAGAAGGCTGTCATGATTCATTAACTTCTGGCAATGTACAGCAATTATTCATGACAAGTTACACCTACTATGTGTGGGCGGGAGCAAAATCGAGTCATATTGACATGTTTCAGCAGGCAAGCTGTTAGATTTTTCACACTGGGATCTGATGATTTGAACAGTGTTTATACCATTTGGTTGTTTTCCACACGGTGGATTAAGCTTTTTGTGCTGAAGTGTTTTTCTACGAATTAGGAAGACTACGAGACAACATGTTGAGTATAGTCCTCCAGGCTGCTTTACACGTTATCTACACTTAACAGAGTGACTGCAGCTCACTGTGCTGTTATAACAAGCTCACAGGGGACACGTCACACCGGAACTACTGCCTCCAAAATAAAGTTCTGTTTCATGAAGAATGAAATTTTCCTTAAAATGTCTTAAAATTAAAGTCCCAATGAAATGACCTCACATGACTTCTATTTCCTGTAAAACTAATATCTTAAAGGGTGACATTATCCTGCACTAGTGAGCATAAATTACAATTTAAACTAAAACCTTAATATTAAGACATCCTCTCTTGTCCACCTATACCTTAAAATAAAATGCTGTCTCTTTTCCAAACTGATATCTTATTGGTTTACGGCGGCGGCGGGGGGGGTTACAGTACACCTAGAGGGTCTTTAAACACAACCAGACTCTGAAAAAGACTTTTCAGAGGACCAAAATGTAATAATTAACTTTCATGAACATGGGCACCTTAGACCAGCCCCTGTCTAAGTGTTAGTCCCCCTGCAGCTCTGATTGGATAGATCACTATTTCAACCCAGAAATGTCATAATGCAAGACCAATATATTAAGTCGACAGGAGTCGGACCAGGGCAAAAACATCTCGAAACGTGTGCACTTTGAGTTCACTCCCACGCAAATAACGTTTTAAGGACGTTATTTTGAAAACCCGTAACGGAAGTCGTACGTGGGATACATTGTGTTTGGTATCGGAGAAGTGTTTTACTTCACCGTCCTAGAAGTGACAGGCGTATAGTATAGGGGAGGAGAAGTGTGTGTTTTTTTCCTCTGGCGTCGCCTGCTCCTCTTCATCATGGAGGTTCAGGCACATTTCCACCGTGAGGAGATCAACAGCACGGTGTGGGAAGTCCCGGAGAAATACACACGGCTCCGTCAGATTGGGACCGGAGCGTACGGCTCTGTGTGGTAAGTCTCATTTACTGGAAGCTGCATCAAGTGTGTGTGTCGTAGCTGGGACTGCCTGGACCGTGTGTGTGTGTGTGTGTGTGCGTGTGTGTGTGTGTGTGTGAATATCAACCCAGCACTGATTAACGTTAGCTACATTAGTAGCCTGAAGTGGGCCCCGATTTATATCCTGTAATCTACACCAACACACTGTCAACATCGCAGACAGCTAAATCAATCACAAGTTCATAACACTGTCACCTAATGACAGTATATGTCAACACGGGGAACCTCATCATGACACTTACCATCTATGCATTTATCTGTATGGTAATAGTGCAGATGTAACTTAGTTAAAATGTCAGTTGTAAAGATGGCCACTTTCATTTTTTATATGCACATACAAGCTACTGTACATACACAGTAGAAGCCATAGATATAGGTCATGTGTATATTACATAATACTTACATATGTATTATATTGTTTATTTTTGCCTATTGTGTGTGCCTACATGTAAAAAGATATCTAGCCGAGAACTGGGATTAAGCTATTTTAGGATATACAAGTCAGTGGCAGCATGCTTTAACACTTTTGTTTTACAGCTGCCATGTTGTTTATCCATCTGACTGCATAAGTAAAATCAGTGTTTAGTTCCTGTACTGCTGCAAGTTTGGTGATATATGATACAGGACATTGGTGATGTGAGACATACTGAATTATGCTTGCTTATATCCCATTAGAGTATGTAAAAAAATTGAAAATGTCCTCTGAAAAGGAGGCCCATAAAATTCAGATGGGATCAGAAGTTGAAATATGTGTCTGCAGTTGACATAAAGAAGACAGCTCTGCCATCATACAAACACTCTTGGATTTGTAAGCAGCACTTGGGGCTGTAGCCAGGATTTAGAAATATTGAAGTGAGTCAAAGTTCCCCCAGCAGAGCTCCACAGACCTAAGAGACTTTTTACAAGCTACCAACTAAACTCTGTAATTTGTTTTACTACACTCCAGTAGTATTAAAAAAAACATTTCGCTTACTGATGTGTAACATTTAATCTTCCCACATTAGTCTAATTTGTGTGTAAATCTCAAGGAGAATACTAAATTCCGTTTAGTTTAATTTGATTCGAGAAGTGAAATTATGGGATATTTAACATGAAATATATCCATTATCAGCCTTAAAAACCCAACATGTGTAGTATGTGTGTAATTATAGAATATAAACTCCTCATCATATTATTAAATCCTCTCAAATTCCCCAAATAATATCAAGGAAATGACCTTGGAGCCCTGCCACAGTTGAGCTTTTATCTCATTACTGAGACAGACCACACCCACACTGGTCGGTCACAGTCAAACTCTACTTTATGACTAAAATTTCATCACCCACACTATATAACATGAATGAACCATGAATGGTGTAAGATTGTAATGTCTCTGCGCAGATGCTGGATGACATAATATGAGATGTTATACTAAGCTTTTTCAGGAAAAGAGGAAGATGCCTCTTTTCGTCAGAGCTGCAGAGATTGGCTGATTATTGTTGCCAGGGTTTTAAGCATTTATGGTGTGGGAGTAGTTACAATATGGTCTGTTGAAGCTTATAATGTCTGACCTTTAAAAGACGCACCACCCGATGAACTGCAATCACGCCACCACCACCACCACCACCACCAAACTGCACATCTCTCATAAACCATCTTGTGCAACCAAGGAAATGTTAAACATAAACATAATCTGCAGTTTCATAACTACTGCATGTGTGAGAATACAGTACAGCATACTTGTGGCACTTCTTTGTCTGGCTACTGCATGTAACTGACTGTAATTACTACATTAGTTCATCAGCGTCATCTAAAACATTATGCAAAAATGATATGTGTAATATGTGTTGGTGGATGTGGCTCCAAATAGCCTAACAAGCCTTCCCTCCTACGATTCGGTGCCCTGCAGATCACTGCAATCATGCACGTCACCCGTTGCCAAACATTTTTTATGTTCATACTCAATAAAACCACAGACCCCCACTCAGCATGACAATGAGTTTCACATACAGTACCTCCATCTTAGAACATCTTTGCTGTTGCATATGAGTAAATTGTTTGAGTTCTTAGTGAATGTGAAACCCTCAAAATAGACCATCCTGTCATTTTCTTACAGTTATGACTTCAAAAGAGAGAAAAAAAAGATAAATCATTGTGAAACTAGACGGCACATGTCTGCTCAGACTGCAAAGCTTACTTGTTATATCTTTACAGTTCAGTAACAAATGAGAAGAATAAAGAGAAAGTGGCCATCAAGAAGCTCCACAGGCCCTTCCAGTCAGAAATCTTTGCTAAGAGGGCCTACCGGGAACTCAGACTGCTCAAACACATGAAGCATGAAAATGTGAGTACTTTTTAACCCACACACATCCACTACTTCCTTTAACAGACTGTTGTTTTTTACACCCTTTAAACTGTATAACCATTGTGCATTTCAGACATGACACTATGCTGTAAATGTTAGGATGAATTAATATGAACCACACAACTCTGCTCCCATATCTCTGTATTCGTAACCTAACTCTTTCATTCCAAACAGGTGATAGGACTTCTTGATGTGTTTACACCTGCCTCGGGCCTTGATGACTTTCAGGACTTGTGAGTATTCTTCGGCTTATTAAAAAGCCCCCTCAGGCAGAGGCAAGCAGCACCTCTGATGATCTGCAGGTTTAGCATTCACCTGTAGGAACACAGCCTACAAGACTGCAGAGCCATTGGGGACAGGGATTATTTTCTGTTTTTCAGGTTGAACAGTAGGTCAGTCTCCAGAGTGATGAGAGCAAATCGTATTTAGCCTACATTCTCACCTTTCTGACAGGAGCATATTTGATAACTCCGTTCATACATTTATTGAGGTCTGTTAGGTCGGTTTTATTCATAGACTAGATGCAATCACTGTGACGTCACCAATTGGTTTGTGGATTGTTGTTTTGAAGCCTTGAGTTTGGAAATTTGACTGTCGCCATCTTTGTTTTTTGGAGCCAAAAGTTACCATATTTAGACGAGAGGGTGGAGCTAACCCTAGAGCTAACTGCTAGCTTGGTTAGCATAGTGCATTTACAGTCTATGGTTAACTGTGATAATGCTTACGCTAATTTTAGCTAGTGAAAAACAAGCTTAAAACCACTAAAACAAAAGGTACTTAAAAACTGTTACAATTTAATTTTCTTTCACGAACTAAAAACAGTTCATCATATCGTCTATTTTACTTTAGATGGGACCATAATTCACAAAATGAACATCACAATGTATTGAAGAAAACTTAAAACTAGCGATTAAGACCAAAAACTCATTATGAAAGTGTTTACTGAGGTAATTAATCAAGTGAGAAGCAGGATCATTTTCTCATAGACTTCCGTACAACCACTCATTTTTGGAGCCAGTGGAGTCGCCCCCTGCTGACCATTAGAAACTGTAGATTTAAAGCACTTCAGCATTGATTCCCCTTCTCAGACTTGAAGCTACTTTCTTCGCTTTACCAGTTATGGTCTGATATGCATCCTGCCCTCATAATGTTGAAAGTCTGTACAAGTATGGAGATGTATTGGGTCATTTGCTTAACGTATGGGTATGTGATGAAAAATGTGGAAATGTACGAAGCAAGGTCTATCTGTCATGTCGTACTCATACTATGACCAAAATTATGTGGACGCTGAAATATTACACACACATGTGAATGTTGGCATGTCATTCCAAACCATGGGCATCAACATACTGCTATAAGAGCCCACATTCTCCTAAGAAGGCTCTCAACAAGATTTTAAGACCTGGCTGCAGGGATTTACTCCCATTCAGCCTATTGAGGTCAGCCACCAATGTTGGCCAATAAGGGCGAGCTCTAAGTCGGTGTTCAGATTCATCCCAAAGATGTTGGATGGAGTTGAGGCCAGATCACTGTGCAGACCAGTCAAGTTCTTTATATACCAAACTCTGAAAACCATTTCTCTGTGGACCTGGCTTTGTGCACAGAGGTATTGTGTTGTTAAAAAAGTAAAGGACTTACACGAAAGTGTTGCTACAAAGGTGGAAGCATTATTGTCTGAAAACCATTGTATGCTGTAGCATTACGGTTCCTGTTATCTGTAACCAAGGGATCTAGCCCAGACCATGAATAAAAGCTCCAAACAGGATTTTCCACATACTTTTGGCCATATAGTGTATGCTACAGGGTTTGAGGTAAAGAATAATATGATGCAGAGTGATGCAGTAATTAATGATGCATCAATATATAAATACATTTTATGCAGAGACTAAAATCTAAAAATCTGTCAGAAGTTAAGGTCTTGATAAAAGAACTTTAGATGATAAAATAAACTTATCAAGAATAGGTGATAATGTAAGCAACTAACCAGGGTGTTGAAGTTAGCAGTAATAAGGATTCACTCCTGTGCATTGTTGATTTTTATACAAAAAATATAAATATGTGGTTGAAGAACAGATACTAGTACTTTTCAGTGAAGAAACTTGTTTTAAAACTGGTTCTATGTCATGTTCTTACTGGTCTCTCCCATAAGTTTCAAAGAAACAGAGCAGAGAACTGACAAAACTTTATTTAGCCATTTACCATTCAGTAGTTGTATAGCATAGCATAGAAAGTTGTAGTTTGAGAATATCCTTGATTACACTGGGTGCTGCAGCAGCAAATTCAGAGATTACAATAAAGAGGAATACATTATTGCAGGTTATACAGAATAAACATGGAAGTTACATAAACACAAAGGCTCTAATCCCCTCAATGACGGTATGAAAAGGGATGGATAACAGCATTAACAGCGTGTGGAAAATAACAATTGGATGACTTAGGAAAGTGTCTTCTTGTGCATTAGTTAGTCAGTGAAGCTTCCTATGATGCTTGGACTACTCAGCTAAAGTAATCATCTTCCTGCCTGTCTGAGTATCTTTCCATTGATCCTTTTACCTGCTCTTCCTCTCCCTGCTTCTCTTTTTCTCAGCTACCTGGTAATGCCTTACATGTTTACTGACCTGTCAAAGGTTCGAGGTCATCTATCAGAAGACAAAGTTCAGTTTCTCGTGTATCAGATGCTCTGCGGACTCAGGGTGAGCTGCGGAAGAAAGTTTCAATTTTATCATGGAGCATTAGAAGTACATTAGTATTTCAGTGTGTGTATATTATTATAGTATAGTATAGTATTCAACTTTAATAAATGCATTCCAATCCACCACCATGCCAGAATTATACTGAATTTTAATATATCTTACAATAACTGCATTTTGAATACATGCATTCAGTATACATATAATTATAAATATTAGAAACAATCCAAGGTATTTGAATAAAGTAAAGAAGCATAGATTAATGTACTTTATGAAAATATAATGAATTGTCATCCCTCTAAGTAATTTGGTTTAAATTTGAATGAACTTTATTGCTGTTAAAAACAAATGGTGTCTGGAAATTAAGTATATTATATGTAATACAATAAATAAATGCTAATATCTGCTACCTTCTCTCTCTCTACCTTTCTGCAGTACATTCACAAGGCTGGAATCATCCACAGGGTAAGTACAAGTCAAAATGTCAAAGTAGAGTCTTAAGAGCTTAGGTGAAAACTGAATGTATTTTGGGTGAATTTCTTACCTATGATATATTTACCTTAACAGGACATTATTGAGAAACTGGTGTGTGCTTTGTTCTGTGCGCTACTCTGGCTCAGATTATAAATGTGCACTTCTTCCCGTACAACAGAAACACATGAGAAAGTTGACTTAATTTATCATTGTTATTGAGTCAGATCAAACCCTGCCCCAACAGGTAGGATGAGTTCAATCCTCTCTGATGTCTGCATGCGTGTCTAGAGATGTTTAAGCCACACCCTTAAGCACCTGTGGCATGATCTGCGAGTGTGTGTGTGTGTAATAAGCAAAGTAGGGTTGGATAATTACAACACTTTTATATCAGGCAGATATTTGCTTTTTATTTCTCTTGGAACCCCAAAAGCCTTTCTGTGGTACCGTCTATACAGACTCATGCTGCCAAACATGACATTGTTATTATCATTATTATTATTATAAATCATTGTTTTGACAATTTATCCGACACCTGGCAATAAACTAAAGAAAGCATGGCCAGGAACCCTCTGTTTAATTGTTACCCTGCTATTAAATTGGAAATTCCTGAAGCAGTGAAGGTGCTATTCACACTGAGTAATAGTCCAATACATTATGTAACAGTCTTTTGTGAATGACTGTACAGAAATGGTTCAGTGTGTCTAACGTTCATCTTAAATTTGAGTCACACCGCTGCATCTCTGTTAAAAGAAACCCCACACTGAGACAGCCGAGCCATGTTAGACCACAGGAACTACAAGCACCAAAGCACTTCACAGCCCCAGTTTTGATACTGCGCAGATGTTAATCACTATGTGCAATAAATAACCATCACTCAGCTCATTTTCTCTTACAGGATCTTAAGCCTGGAAACTTGGCTGTGAACCAAGACTGTGAACTGAAGGTTTGTTCTTCTAAAGATTCCACTTGAAAAACATGACAAAACTTAAATGATGAGGTTGCTTCAGCAGCAAAGTGATAGGATTAGTGGATACAGAATGTAATGGAGAGACAGAATGCACTACAGGATAAACAGCATACAGTAAATGGATTTACTCACAGCTGTTTTTGTTTCAAATAGAGCCTGACCGATACTGATAATAAGGACTAAAAAAATCTGATATTGATATATTGACTAATAATCTTTTATATATATATATATATAGAATATATATATATAAACACATTTTCTTTTTTTAAAATCCCTCAAATGTGGAGATTATGAAGATATATAATAGAGGCATGATATTTTAGAGTTTAACAATAAACTTTATTGTATAAAATTGCATCAGAGGACTGAAACAGTCAAATTCACTGGGGATTTAATAATTAGGAATTTTCAAATCGTGCCCTCGGATTCACAATTCATGTGCACAGATTGTGAATCCAAGGGCATGGATTTACACATCAATTTTCTCTTCCTACCCTGTGACCCCAGGGGGGCTCCCAATAAGACAGATGTTGCTTATTAACTTAAATGTGGGTCAGAAAATCTAGAAACACAAGTACTACAGGTAATGTCACTGAGGATGTAAAAATATCAATATTCAAACATTATTATGGAGAATATTATCAATCTTTATTTATAGAGCGCCAAGTCACAACAAAAGTCATCTCAAGGCATTTTACATACAGAGCAGGTCTAGACTGTACCCAACATTCCCACATGAGCAAGCACTTGGCGACAGTGGCGGTGGAAAAACTCCCTTTTAACGAGAAGAAACCTCAGGCAGAACAGGGCTCTAAGTGGGTGGCCATCTGCCTCGACCTGTTGGGTTTGAGAGGGAGAGAGAGGAAGAGAGAAGGAGAAACAGTCTACATGTTTACACAATGCCCACACTTTTCTACTCAGTGTTCATGTTCCATGTTGTGATCAGGTTCTTTGCCGTCCGTGCAGATCCTGGACTTCGGACTGGCTCGCAGTACTGACGCTGAGATGACGGGCTACGTGGTGACCCGTTGGTACCGGGCGCCTGAGGTCATTCTGAACTGGATGCACTACACCCAGACTGGCAAGACAATCGTAGCTGTTACATATTCCTGTCGGTGCTGTAACTGTAACTGTTTGGTGTTTGTCATCTGAAAACATCCTAACTCCAGAATTCTTCTTTTAGCGGTGGCTTGTGTGGTACTTTATGGGTCAGCACTTTTTATAATACTGTTGCAGGTGCAGGAAACACATTTCAAGTTACATGGCATGTCTTTCTTACAATAAATCTTTTTTTCCCCCTTAATCTGTTTGCAGTTGACACAGATGGGTCTGACAGTAGCTTGATAGTGCTGAGACACAATCACAAAGCTGTCACTGCTATGAAACAGAGTTTCCCAGGATTTAGGAGATAGTGATTTTTCATTTTGTAAACAACATCTACAGAATGGAATTTAGCACAGAAAGCAAGTCTGGCATGTTTACATCTTTCATTGGATGGTATCACTCACCAAGTATCCTCTGACATAAACAGCACAGTAGGCTCTTCTCTCCATCATGAATCAGGAACTTTGCTCTGGCATATAAATGCCTCCTTTCCTCATTTTTAGTGCACTGAGCTCAACTTAAAACACTCTTAGGGATGTGTATGCTTCTTGGATTCTCACTGATGCTTTTTTCCTTTTGTGTTTATTCTAGTGGACATCTGGTCTGTAGGCTGTATCATGGCAGAAATGATCAATGGAAAAACCCTTTTCAAAGGGAAAGACTGTATCCTTTCATCAGCCGTGTCTTCTAACTTTTGAAGCCTGTGTAATACAAAATAATGACATAGGTTCCAGTATACAAAAATGCAAATGTACTGTTTGGCTCTTAAATGACCACATTTAAGGTTTAAATATCACTTCATCCGATCACTGTAATAATAAAAGGAGATTGAAAGCCACTTGACTAAACAGTGACATTTTTATTTGATGAGAGGCACTTTAAACACAGTACAAAATGGAACACAAAAGGCAATTATAGTTTATTACATGCAGCAACAGCAGGCTGCTTTAGTTGCACTATATTACACACTATTTCTGCATGTTTTATATTTGCTTTTTAAGTTATTTTTTGGACCTAATGCACTTGACTGATTTAAAGCGTCACTGTGGCTCTCAGTTTCTTGGCAACCCTACTTTGAACTGCTTTGGAGTATTGCTTAATGAACCACCAGGACATGTTTAAAAATCTTTAATTCTAGCCCCTTTACTACCAGACATGGACCAGCTGACTCAGATCATGAAAGTGACAGGAGTGCCTGGACCAGAGTTCGTACAGAAGCTGGACAGTCCAGAGGTAAGACAAACAACAGGTGTATGTCATTAAACTGCAGTGTGACTGAGATGAGTTAAGAGATCACTGCAATCAGCTGCTAATATTCACCATGTTTTACTGCAATTTTAAAAAGAAACCGGATAAATCCAAAGTATGTGGTTATTACTCCCAGAGTTAGAGTGAAAATATCATCATTTGGACCACAGTACACTAAATCTACCCATGAATCCCATGAAAATAACATTAGCAACAACAGTCCCACTAGCAGCCCTTAGAGGTTGTATTATACATTACATCCAACAATAACAACATACTGGAGATGTTGCCATTGCCATTCTAAAAGCTTTGCCAGCTGGGAGATAGGATATAAAGGTCACACTTTAACATGGTTCTTTACCAATCAGTCATACGTTTTCTTATGTATTCATTTCTTTTGATTCCTGCACATCAAAAGCTTCAATGGATATTTTTATCTTTGTAAGCAGTGAATTCTTTCTTCTTTTTCCGATAGAAAATTTCACCCTTACATATCATAACACCCCAATCTCTTATGATAATCTCTCTCATGGCTCAGTATTGTGTAACATTATTTGGACAGATAATTGATGAAAGTCCTTCATGGTTTAATTAAGCGTCTTGGCACTTTTAGCTTCAAATATAGCATTTCTGTTACTTCAGCAAAGTGGAATGATTGGATGATTATTTCAATTTCACAGAAACATCTTCATTAGCGCTGACTGAAGCATTCAATTTTGCACATAAACTTTTGATGAATGCCTTTTTCCTTATTTTATCAGCTCTACATACATCACAGTGACACCCTTACATAAATATATCATCAGAATATGTCTGTTATGTTCATCTTGTCTTGATTGAGCTCAATGTTTTTTTCTTTTCTCTCTAAAAAAAACAGGCAAAAACTTATGTTAAAGGCCTTCCTCGCTATCCCAGAAAAGACTTCTCAACGTTGTTCCCCAGAGCCAGCGAAAAGGGTGAGTTCGGCCTAAGCAGGTTCTCCTAAAGTAAACTGGTCCACACCTGTTTATTTTAACATTTTTTAATCACGCTTTAGATTGAACTAGTACGAGTATAGTCTAGTCTACAGCAATCAGGGCTGTCCTCTGTTTGTTATTAATCATCTGATTCATTCGCTTGCAGTATAATGTCAATCCTGCAGCTTTCCGTCTTTGATTTATGTTACACCCTAATGATTCACCCTGTACCCTGTCTATGAAAGCAATGACTGTCCTAAACAATCAGTGTCAGGTAGAACAGGAGAAAGGTGTCTTAAGTCTTTGGCAGCAGCTGATTTTTTTTTTTAAAAAGGGTTTATTTTACATTTAATTTGTACTGTAAACAGAATTGTATCTCCTAACAGTCTCCTCCCTCATGGCTACTGTGAATAAATATGTTTTATACATTTATAGTTTTGAAGTCAAATTGTCACATTATTCTGCACCACTGACCGTTTGCAGGTATTGACCTGCTGGAGAAGATGCTGGTTCTGGATGGAGACGAGAGGCCCACTGCCGAACTGGCTCTGGAGCACCCGTACTTCGACAGCCTAAGAGACCCAGATGACTTTCCTGAGCCTGCGTCATACGACGACAGCCATGACAACGCCACATTGTCCCTTGATGAATGGAAGAGTAAGTGAAAAGCAATAATCCGTATCAATTAGAAAGAAAATTGCCATGATATAATCAATGTGCAGATGACTGTTATGGAGAAAACAGTGTGGATAAATTACATTTATACACTACTTCTGTAAATAACATTCACATATCGCAGTATTTGTGTGTGATTGGCTTGTTTGGTTATGGTCCTCTCTCAGAATAAAGGTCTTGCACACAATCTTTTTGTTGTTATATGAGAAAGATATAAACAGGAGGTTATAAACTCGTCCTTTTTTTTTTTGAATAAACAGTATATATAAACAGTGGGAAAGCATCATTGTCAAGTCATTCAAATGCTTTACCACTGCACAAAGTGCATCTTTTCTTTGCAAGTGTTTATCATGCCGGCCATGTTGGAGGACTGACCACACAAACATTCTGTCACAGGGCTTCTGTTAATGTGGTAATTAATAATTGATGACAAAAACGTCATGCAGTATATTTTTAATGGCTTTCTGTTTAAATTATTTTTTTCAGTTTGGATAAGTTTCACATGCAAAAAAAACAAATGGTTTTCTCTTTTTGCCCTTAGGGTTATGTTTCAAAGAGGTGAAGAGCTTTGTGCCGTTCCCCAGGCGGGACTCCAAGAGGAAAAACACCCTGACTATGTCTACGTGACCTGATGAATGTCAGTCATGTAACTACTCATGCCCCAACCAACACAGCATACCACCAATGGTGCCCTTGTATATTCCTGGATGTGTTTCGATTTTGAATCAGTGTTCAGAACTGTCACACTTTTTTTTTGGTCATGTGCAAGTGTTTCCTGAATGTAGATTTCTCTTCATGTTACACATTCCCTATCAGTAAACCATCTTGCAGATTGATTGTGACAACTTGTCACAGGGTTTACTATAACTTTTATTGTAACATTGTTTTCCAATTAAACAATAAGACAAGATGTGTATGCAGTTTTGTTTTTGCAGCAGATAGAAACCCATACATGAAACTTCCTGTCATTGAATTGAGTTCAGTCTTGAGGTGAATATTTGCATATTTTGATGTTGTTAATTAAAATGATCAGCAAGCGACAAAGTATGGGTTTTAAAATTCATGAGGAATTCATTAGGGTTAAGATTATTCTGTTAATTTTGTCATCTGTAACGGGATCCTGGACTGGACATCTTGCTGCCCATGAGACTGATTGTAACAATGTAACACTTTGATATGTGACGATGCTGTGTGTGCATGTGTGTGTGCGTGTGTACCAATAGAATAAACAATTCAATTCATAAGCATGCATGTGTGCACAAATGTTTTGTGTATGCTACTCTGGATGACAGGACAGGTGTCGGGTTTCCTAAAAGTTACACTCCAGATAAAGCAACTTTAGAAGGATCACACTGTTACTTCAGATCAATACAGACTGGTGATCTGTCGCTGACCCCGGTAAGAAGCTTGCGCGCGAAAATCATGGCCTGGTGATGTCAGAGGGCGGGCTAAACTTGTATCAACCTGCTCTCGTGAAGGTAGCCGAAATCAGCATGAAAGCGGAAATGAGACATTTTTGCTCACAAAATAAAGGTTCAGGACAAAGGAATCGACGTAATAACATCAAATATCCTTGAACAAAAATCCTGTCAAAGCAGGCATTAGTAAGACAATACGCAGGAGAAAATACTACATAAAATCTGTAATAAAAACACTAAGTGAAAATATATTGAATATGGGTGCAGTCAATTACAACAGGCAAGCCTCTGAATAAGAATATCTGAATTTTTCAACCCCCAAATACCTGCCCTCTTGAAAAAAATATATTGTCATGCACTCAATGGTAATATAATGTTGTTAAAGGGACTTATTGGCATTAAAATTAATGATAATAAAACAACTCGATATAATTAATTTGTACCGGTTTCACACTAAATATAATCATTCTGTATACAGCATATGACCCTTCTGCTCTTCCCCCCCCCCCCCCCCCCCCCCACACACACACACACACACACACAAGTGTATCTAGTTTCAACCCACATTTTTTATTTAAATGTTTTATATTTTCGTATAGTATTGTTCATGCTTTTAATGTGCTTAGATTATTGTGGTTCTGTTGCTTCACCGGTCTGTACTGTCCCCATGTCGTATCGTGTACTTTTACTATCACTCATCTTGCACTCAATTTAAATGAATAAATTAAAACATATATTAATAATAAATAATTACGAGCTATCAATAATGACTTTTTTTTTTTTAAAAGTCCTACCCGGAAGTCCCGTGCTTTTACTTTTGCTAGTATCGATGTAGCAACTCTGGATTCCAAATAGCTAGCTAGCTAGCCAGAGGAGGCTAGTATTTCTCCTCCTCCTTCACAAAACTGGCTCGTCAATAAACATTTTCTCAGCATATTCATGTAAATATACCACTTGTGTTCTCAGGAAACCTATGGGGCGAACTGTTTGCCTCGTAAACTCCGTGTTGTGAGGAAACGGAAGCGTTAAGTTTGTAGACAGCGGAATATACCGGCAGCAAACTGCAGCTGGCTAACGGCAGCTATTAGCTCCGAGAGTACTGCAAGTAAAAGGCTGCTGGCCAGGCAACCATTACTGAAGAAGCGGCTCCACACCGCCGGCTGTCGAGCTACTTGTGTCAACCAGTTGCCATAATAGGTAAGACGGTGTTATGTACTGCCTCTTTATTATACACCAATTCTGAACTTTAACTCTTGTTTCAGACAGCAAAGGTTTAACTTATTATGTGCCTTGTCAACGTTAAAAAATGCCAGCTAACGTAAGTCTTGCCCATATTTCAAAGTTAGCAGGCTAGCTCTGCCAATACTGCGCCTTTCTGATCGCGACTTAACGATTGACAACGATTAACCCCTCCCTCGAAATGTCAATGCTACAATTAAAATATTTAAACCGTATAACATATTTTAACAGTGTTTTTAAAACTGTAAATATGGCTGACATTTTACTCCTGTAATAAAGGACACTGATCTGTTCAGGCTGTGGTATTCTTGAAGCTGATTGGCTCCGGCGTGGATCAGTCAAACTTTCCTGAACGCTGATTGGTTGGTGCCCGTTGTGTTGTGGCTAGACCTGATAGTAGTTGCCAACAGTTTATTAGATAAAGTCGAGAATAATCTAACTCACAGATATAGCACAGAGTTTCACTATAAATGAAAAGTGTGTTACAAATAAAATGTATTAGTTTATTATTATAAGTCTTTTACTGGCCTAAGTTGACAACTGGTCGTCTGTCAGTACATTGTCTTGTGCATTTAGCTACTTAAATTGAGTTTAGCGAGTTGAACTGTGTGAAGGAATGTTTACACTGCAGGTGCCATGGCCACAGCTCTGCCCAATAGGAAAATTGCAATCAATCATACTTTATATGTATAGCACCTTTACAGTTGGTGCAGTTCAAATGTATACAAATTATATTTAATAAAAAACAAAAATAGATTAAAAAGCCATGATAACAAAATAGAGCAATGTCCCATGTAAATGTATAAAATATGCTGCTAGTGTTCTTAGCCGCATTATTCCAAGGAGCAGTATTTATTTTCTGACACCACACAGTTTTTATCATATTATTCTGTTTCCTCTTAAACCAACAGGAGGGAAAGTGTGATTGGTGGCCTATGAGGAAGCCACGTCGAAAAGGCCAGGTGGCCGTAGGAGGTGGAGCAGATGTCAAGAAGTCCAATGGGACAGTTGGCGGGCGCGGGGGAGCCCGCCATCGATCCCCATCCCCTTATAGCCTCAAAGCATCTCCAAGCAGAGAAACCCTCACCTACGCCCAGGCCCAGAAGGTGGTGGAAGTGGAGCTGGAGGGTAGGCTTCACCGCATTTCTATTCTGGAGCCCTTGGAGGTCATTACTGAAGATGAGATGATGGCCCAGGACATTAGTGAGTGTAACAGCAACAAGGAGAACAGTGAGCAGTCACCTCCCACCAGCAGTGCCCAAACAGTCCGCAAACCCGTCACACCCCGAGGTCGCAGGAAAGACTCCAAATGTTCCTCTGTCAAGTCGACACCATCCTCCAAGAACCTCTGCCCGACTCCTCATCCTCCAACACCTGAAAAGTTAAATACGTTGCATCATCACCACGTGCCCCTCCCTGAACCTAAGTTTCGTGTGCTGGAGACCTTCACACCTGTCGAGGCTCCTCCTCTGCCTACAGCATATTACCGATTTATTGAGCGCTCACAAGAGGAGCAGGAAACAGAGGCGGAATATGACATGGACGAAGAGGACGTTGCCTGGCTGGATATGGTCAATTCTGGCCGGACGTCAGAGGGTTACTCAGCTGTCTCGTCAGACACCTTTGAGCTGCTGGTCGACCGCCTGGAGGAGGAGGCGTACCGTGAAGCCCGCAGCCGAGCACCCTCTCAGAGCTCTATTGACGACGATGCCTTCTGCTGCGTGTGCCTGGATGACGAGTGCCTCAACAGCAACGTCATCCTCTTTTGTGACTCCTGCAACCTGGCAGTACACCAGGAGTGCTACGGAGTACCCTACATCCCAGAGGGCCAGTGGCTGTGCCGCTGCTGCCTCCAGTCGCCTCAGAAACCTGTTGACTGTGTTCTATGTCCGAACCGAGGCGGCGCCTTTAAGCAAACGAGCGATGGACGCTGGGCACATGTGGTCTGTGCCATCTGGATCCCAGAGGTCTGCTTTGCCAACACAGTGTTTCTCGAACCAGTGGAAGGGGTCAGTAACATTCCCCCAGCACGCTGGAAACTGACGTGCTACCTGTGCAAGCAGAAGGGCCGTGGTGCATCTATTCAGTGCCACAAAGCCAACTGTTACACTGCGTTTCACGTCACATGTGCTCAGCGTGCTGGTCTGTTTATGAAGATCGATCCAGTGCGAGAGACTAATGTCAACGGGACCACTTTCTCTGTGAAGAAGACCGCATTCTGTGAGGCTCATTCGCCTCCAGGCCAAGAGGCCGTCTCAGACGAAGAGAGTGAAGGACGAGTGGTGGGCAGCAGAGGGAGGGCTAGTAGAGGACGGAGTGCCTACACAGATGGTCCCGCAACACCGAAAAAAGGCAGAAAGTCTGACGATGATGCCAAGACGGATAAAAAGAAAGGGAAGAAGAGCACAGAGTCAACTGCACAGAACACTGCTTCGCCACAAGTGATAGTGCCTCAAATACCCACGAGCAGGTTAGATTTCCCTTTTGAAAATATTTCTTTCTCTTTTTTTGTGCCAAATGTTTTGACCAAGATGATTACTTCAAATCTTCAGCACACCCAGTGAAGGCCAGCTTGGTCAAAACGTTGTCCAAAAAAGCATTTTGATGAAGCAAGCATGTTGTCGTTTTTACTTAACTGAAGTTATTTATTTACCAACCTGCATCTTTCCCTGTTGTACAGGCTGAATATCATCTGCAAAGGAATCATCTTCCAAAGGAAAAACCAGTTCATGCAGAGACTGCATAACTTCTGGTTACTGAAACGTCAGTCGAGAAATGGCGTGCCGCTGGTTCGGCGTTTGCACTCTAACGTCCAAACCCAAAGGAATCCTGAACAGGTCAGTGCAGGAAACAGAACCACATCATAAAGTGTCTTTGAACACTGATAACATTTTGTATTCAATGTTTCATTTGGCCATTATCATACATAAGTTGCTAAAATGAATGGATTCCTTTTAGATACGTTTCTGATACAGTGTTAATGCTGTGAGGCACTAAAACATGTTGTTCTTTGTAGCCTGAGGTGGATGAAAAGGTTTCTGCAGCAAGAGAAGCACTGAGGTACTGGCAGAAGCTTCGGCACGACCTTGAAAAAGCCAGACTGCTGGTGGAGCTCATCCGCAAGAGGGAGAAACTCAAACGAGAAGAGGTAACAGACACAGACGAAATTCACATGTTCCCAGGCCAGAACACTAACAGCACCTCATACACAAGCTTATCAATTCACCATGAAGTTTTTCACAGCAGAAGCATTCAATATATAGAACACAGTATTTCAAAACATAATTAAATGTTGAAACTGTCAGTACATGGAAAATTTGGGTACTTACCAGTTTCACATGTTGTGTTACGCACTGTCCTCCAGTGAACTCTGAAGTTCTGAGAAGTCTGGATGGTTTCACTTTTTATAGCCTGTCCTATAGAGGGTATGTGCTGATGTCGCTTCTTCATGTGATACTATCCTCTCACCACCACAGAGCAGCAAAACAAGCAAAGTTTGAATCTGTCCAGATGAGGACATAAATCGATATCCTTATTATCTGTTGTGATCTTTGTAGAAATATTTAGAATTTGTCACATTTCATTCAGGAAACCATTAGCTTACATTACACACTCACTCAGTCTTCTCTCTAACCTTCACCAGTCTTTTCCTGAATTCTTTTGCACATATCACATGTGTGTCTTTTGACAACTGCAGGTCAAAGTTCATCAGGCCGCTCTGGAGATGCAGTTGACCCCCATGTTGGTGCTACTCCGCTCCACCCTGGACCAACTACAGGAGAAGGACACAGCCCAGATATTTGCAGAGCCAGTCGACGTCAAGGAGGTCAGACATGTCACTGTTATAACACTGGCAGGTTGTAATGCACAGGGTTTAACCTTAAAGACAGTATAGTATAGTATAGTATATTTTAATAATTACAATGTGTGAAATGAAAATGTGTCACTGTAATGTGAGAGGTGTTGCTCATAGTGACAAACCTACTGAGAATCATTACCCGATTCTTCAGCTCGCTGCAGCTTTACTGAGAGTTTCAGCTCATTGTGTTGCTGTCAAGTTGTAACTTTTCAGTCCCTGCAGAAAGTCAAGCAGAGCAGCACTTGACTCTTGGACTTGTGTCTTGTCCCCAGGTCCCCGACTACCTGGAGTTCATCAGCCAGCCCATGGACTTTTCCACTATGCGCTCCAAGCTGGAAAATCACGCATACCGCTCAGTGGCTGACCTGGAGGCCGACTTTAACCTGATGGTGTCCAACTGCCTTCTCTACAACAACAAGGACACAGTCTTCCACCGGGCGGCACTGCGTCTTCGAGACCTCGGAGGAGCCATATTGCGCCACGCCCAGCGACAAGCCACCAACACCGGCCTGGAATTGGACACGGGCATGCACATCCTAGAATCACCACAGAAACGAGACTTTTACAGCTGCTCGTGGGATGATGGTAAGTCACAAATCTAAACACTGTATGTGTTTAGTATTTTAGATAGGGGTCTATATGAAACCTCCTCATATGATTCAATACACATTTAGATACAGTTAGAAACATGTTTTTATCCCCATAGTGCACCGCAACTAAAAATGTATTGGATATTATTAAAATTGAGTACAGTTCAGATTCTCTCTCTCTCTCTCTCTCTCTCTCTCTCTCTCTCTCTCTCTCTCTCTCTCTCTCTCTCTCTCTCTCTCTCTCTCTCTCTCTCACTGTCTCTGTCTCTGTCTCTCTGTGTGTTTGGCATTTTCAACCCTATAAGTGATTTTCTCTGGTCTGAATCAGTGGATGAATTGGCTGCCTTTTTCTTGGTTTGGTTTCTTTTCACAGTAAAATATGCAAGCAAACCAAAAAAGTAAACATAAACTCCACTCATTGATGAGATGTATTTATCAAAAAAAGGTCCACCAAAGAAAAAAGCAGTGTCGCTGCAGTGTTGTTTAAAGTAGTTACAGTATATTGTATCTGTGCGGTATTGTTCATAGCCAGCTGGTTGGTTATGGATATTGTTGCTGGGTTAAAAATCTCAGCCAATCAGCTTCAGTTTGAAGATGTCTGTATTAAACTCATTGGGCCTCGAAAATGCATGCCAGGTTCAGCAGTAGGCTAACTCCTTGCTGTCCCTTTGCAGTTGACAGTGTACTGGATCCAAACAACCGGCTTCATATGTCTGTGGATGAGCAGCTGAAGGAGCTACTGGACAAGTTGGACTTTGTCACCTCCATGCGCTGCAGCTGCGCCAGGACTCGTCGCATCCGCCTGCTTCGTCGCGAAATCAACAGCATCCGCTACAGGCAGGGCCCCCGCCACAGCCTCCACAACGGACATCTGAAAGAAGAGGACGAAGATGACGATGACGAGGAAGACGACGACAAAGACGTCAAGGTGGACAACGGACTTTCGTCTTCAGACAAAGGTGTGTGATGAAAAGCACACACTACAGTATCAAACAGTATGAAATTGCCAATGCATGTACCTTTTTTTAAAAGCCACTTTTTTTCAATGAGACCAGTTGTGAACATGAGCTAACGGAACATTGTCCTCAGGTAATTGAGCCAGGGTCCCCCCCACGCACCAACCCCAACCACCCCACTGTCTCCAGTCTAGTAAGTAGGGGCCCACAGAGTCTCGTTAGCCATGGCTGCCTCACAACTCCTCTCTCCAAGTGCACTCTATGTCTGCACCTCTTCTATACATCACTCTCATGGACTCACCACTCTCCATTGGCCATGTACAGTCATGCCATATCATCCCACTTCTGACTACAGGCTAGTCCAGTCAAACAGTCTCTTGCTACTGTAGGAGGGCAGCAGAACACCTGTGATTTGTGTCATAAAATTCTGCCCTGTTACCATGTTGCTGGTGTTCAGTTGTGAGAGCAAAGTTACTTCTTCACTCGTCTTGATACGGTGTTCCATACCCACAGAGTACCTCAACTCCCTCTGGGCTGTGGTTAGACTGTTAGAATGAACTGTGTATCATTATGAAGGGACACCATTTTCCCGTGTGAATACTGCACCACCACATCACACTACATACTAAATGGACGTTCATTTCAAATAAACACTGAGCCAAATTTAATTTAATTTTTCTCCTCTCGTCTTCTAGAAGACCTCAAATCCACTTCGCCCCCGACACTGGAACCTACAGGGCCGGATCCTCCTCCACGACAGGGGGACGCACCTCTGGAGCCTCCCACCCTGCGGCCAATCACAGGGGAGCCCCAGTCCCCCAACTGGCCCTGCAAACGCCTAAAGATGGATGAAGACCCTTCGGACAGCACCACAGAGAACATTAATTGCACTAAAGCGCAGGAGCGGCAGGCGTCACAGCCTCCCAGTTTGCACAGTGAAGGGCAGGCGGTGCCTAACGGCCTGCCAGAACCCAGCACCCCCACACGGCCCACCACTGGGGGCGTTGGACGACGAACCTCCGTATTATTCAAGAAGGCAAAAAATGGAGCCAAGCTGTTCAGAGAGAGAGACAATATTTTGCCGAATGGAAAGGGACCGCAGGACGAGAATACAAGCACCACCCCCACAGCACCCAACTCCACAGCCAGCACCCCATCCTCAACGCCTTTGTCCACTTCATCCAAGACCCCACAGAAAAGCCCAGGACCCCCCACGCTCAATGAACCATGGACCCCCAATCGAAACGCAGGCTCAGACGGAGAGCTGGAGAAGACACCAAATCATACACTGGAAAGTGGTGAGAAGCTTTAATTAGAAATAATGACATTAGACACTTCATCACCTCAAGGTCTTCCTCTCAGGGGGGTGTTTGAGAAGCAGCTAGATGTCTTTGTTATTCACCACCGGTATGTCTCCACAGCCAAGTTACAATTAATAAATGTCAGACATACAATTAATAAATGTCAGACAGAAAAAACTTGTGGAGGGTAATTATGAGTGCAGATACAGATGTTATAGTTTGTCTTTGACAAATGTTAAAATTGAGCTATTCTTGTTTCTTGTTTGATTCCTTCATCATCTTCTTCTTACTCTACTGTTGTATAGCAATAATAAATCCTGTAAGCTCTTTCTTGTAATGAGGAAACGACTTGTGGTAGCTGATCACAGCATCTCTAACCAACAAAACCAGACAAATCCATTACTGTAACACCACAAAAGCTATTTCATCTACCCATGCACCATCCCACCACCCCCACTTATCTGTGATTACTGTGTGCTGCATTGATTGTTGTTTTCATCATGACTGAAATGAGGACTTCTTTTCTGTCTAGTTGTTATTTCAGTACCCCCCGAGCTAAGATTTCTTTCATTTGCTTTCAGGACTGACCAATGGCTTCAACAAGCACAAAGACGGCGGGTCCGACTCTGAGTACAGCCCTTGCCCAGTCCTCCGCAAAGAAATGTAAGACACAGTGTGTCTGTTATCTTATCAGGTTTAAGTATTGATTGACTTGACACTGACTGTATAATGTGCCGTCTTACAGCAGCTCCCCACCCAAACGAAGCCTCGGCAAACCAGCTCTTTCCAAAGTTCCCTTCCCAGAGATAGTCAACGGAGACTCAGATTACACCGGTATCTTTCTTTTTCGTCTCTCTCCCTCTTTCTGTTTTTTGCAAGTCCAACTGAACTGTTGATTGACTGTTGGCCAATGTAAACACTTTTTAAACTGTATTTTCAGTTTCCTGGTAGCTGAGGATGCATACCAATGAGTATTTCCTGTTGTTTTTCAGGCAACTGCAGCCAAACGTCAGATGATGAGACAGAGCTGGAGCCGCTAGAACTGGTGTGGGCCAAGTGTCGGGGATATCCCTCCTATCCTGCTCTGGTAATCCATTATTCTTTCTAAATACCCGAGTGTGATGAGCTCCAGTTCATGTATAACCAACACTAGAAGCAGCCACAGATCAGAGGCTCTCTGGGATCATAGAAGATCTTGTATGGCTGACATTTGTTTGTTTTGTTTCAGATCATCGACCCAGAGATGCCAGAAGAGGGTCTGCTGCACAACGGGGTGCCCATCCCCGTCCCACCCAAAGAAGTCCTCTGTCTAGGGGAGCAGAGGCAGGAGGATACCAACGAGAAGCTCTACTTGGTGCTCTTCTTTGACAACAAGCGGACGTGGTGAGTGATACTCAAATATAATGCCTCCTGTTACAGTGAGGTCAGAGGTTACAGAGCAGGTGTTTGATTAAAGACAGTCCAGGAGAGTGTTAACAACTGGCCCATCTGCTGCCCCAAAAGACATAAAATATTTCACTACTGTTGTTATTATGATATTTAAACGGAAAACTTTTTTTTTAATCAGTAAAAATAGTTATTAGTTATGCGTTTACATATGTAGGACTAAATAAAAGAGGGTCAAAGCAGTGAACGTGGTCATGTCATCATTCTTGTTCCAAAGCTCTGACAGTCCTGGTTTTCTTTGATGCAGGCAGTGGCTCCCACGAGACAAGGTGACACCGTTGGGTGTAGACGACACGGCGGACAAGCTGCGCATAATGGAGGGCCGCAAATCCAGCATCCGCAAGTCTGTCCAGGTGGCGTACGACCGCGCCATCATGCACCAGAGCAGAGTCAGCCACAGCCACGGCTTTGTGGCCTCAAACTACCTGTAGGGGGCGGCAGAGAACCCCTCGTGCACCCACAGTTCAGCCACTATGCATTTCTCTTTGGTCTTAAAGCAGCAGGCAGGCTGAGTCCTACTGCCAGCTGAGTTTGTATTCACACTGTGGTCTGGAGAGGCTGCTGTGGACTGCAGTTCATTACCAAACCACTAGTGTTGGACGCACAGAGCAGTGGTGTTTTGCCTTCCTGTCCTTGTAGTGGATGTGGAGCTCCAGATGTGAATGAAGTTACCCTTAGGTTCCACGTTGCTGCAGTCAGTAAGCGTTAATTCCCTGTTGAGGGGTTTCTCGAGGTATCCGCTTACTCTCCACCTGGATGTGTTTTAAAGCTGTGTGTCTGGATCAAATGTAAAAGAATTCCCCTCTATTTTCTATAATGCTACTGCCAAGGAATCAAATTGTCAGAAAAGAGATTTGACATATTTATATAAAACGCAGAAGACGTATGAATGGATCACTGCCATCTTTTATACAATAGCTTTTTACATTTTAATCTTTTACAAAGACACTTGTATATTATAAAGGCACACTTTGTGTACATATGTATGTGTATTATCAAACCCAATTTAATTTAATTTAATGTTGCTGTTTAAAAATGCGTATTTCAATCAACCCACAGGGGGCGAACTGAGGCTGTGTATATTTGTGGAGATGAAATAATTCCTGACTTGCTGCAGTGAACTTAGCTTGTCTTTGTATTTGATGTATTTTCATTGTGGTGTGTGTGAGTGCGTGCGTGCGTGCCTGTGTGTGTGTGTGTGTGTGTGTGTGTGTGTGCGCGTGTACATTCAGAGCATACAACACAATGAGCCGTTGTTCTTTATATTGAATTCTCTTTTTGATACAGAGAGAAATAATTTATTTATGGAAGACAGAACTATAGAAATAAAGCTATATTGGTTAAAGGCGAGAATGAAATCTTATTTAAAACAAACAGAGTGAGGTTTTAAAAACATGCAGCCAACATTTTAACAGATGAATTCACATTTCGGTTAATATTCGATGATTTTACTCAAGACCAACCCCCATCATTCACCGCTGACCACCCCAGAAGATTTTATTTATTGTTGAGAGTGCTGCAGAGCCCCATTTTATCAGATGGAAAAATACACCTTTATAAGCTTGTACTACCTGAATATTTTACCTACTCACCAAATACTTTGTCTCAACCAGTATTTCCTCATTTTGGGAAATAAATGCTCTATTAAAAGTCTTTTGGAATACTTCACTGTAGTTTTGCGTTTGTTTGTTTTTTCAATGAAAGGTGAGTTTAGTTCTCATCATTTTAATAATTATCACTTGAAAAATATGAGATGCTTAAGAGCAAGGAATGGCCATGTGTCTGTATGGATTACAGTAAGAACATTCTTTTCCACTGATGAACTCCAGTTAAGTAAAGGATTCATTTTCATTTTACTTTAAAAATTCTCGGCGTAGTGAAAAGCACTGGAAGTGTAAATGTTAGCTGTATACAACAGGTATAAAAAGATGTATGCATTTTTCTTTGCTCAAACTGCAGCAGTCAACACATTTCAGTCCCATAAAGAAGCTAAAATGCAGCAATGACTGCAGAACTGAACTCAGCTGAGAAAATAGAAGATTTGTGTGTCAGCTTTGCAACAACATGACTGTTAATTCAACAGTCTGATAATTATCAGGTAAAAAAAGAAAACTGCATTTCCAAATGTTACATTCTTCAACACAGTGTTTGTACAATCATGCAGGGCCACGTAGTCCTGAAACTGAAGTTAAAACATGGAGCTCTCCAGAGATGACAACAATGCTTTACATCTCCATCAGTGTCCAGACTGCTGTCTTGTCAAAAGGAGGTAGTTGTGACGAAGGGTCCGTAGCTCCGTCAGTCTGCCCAACAGACGGCCAAACCGCTGTGGCCCCCCTCGTGCAGCTCCGGCCTGGGACCCACACATCCTAGACAGCAGGTCTAGGATCAGTTCCTGCATTTTCTCGACACAACTGGCCGCCAGCAAGGACGCCCGGTCTGCAGGATGAAGACACAGAGCGACAGGTTTACATCAATAAAACATGGGTGAGGCATGTTTCTCTGAGTTTATTTCACCTTGAGAAACAGCTACAGTGGGAAGAAGACACACAGGAAATCTATGAGAGGCCTAAATCTGATTAGATTCCAGTTTTTCTCAGCTTCAGTCTAAATATACGAGTGTCAGAATCAACAGTCAGTTTAAACCTTGATAAAGTCTGTTGACAAACTCTTTCAGACAGACTGAGTGAATCAATTTTGAGGTGTCATTTTACTATCACAACCTGCTAAGGAACTCCAGATAGGTTTGTAACGATCATTTACAGGTGAAAAGAGCATTTCCAGGTCGTCACCTGATAACTGATTGAATTATTTCAAAGCAGAGAGAGCACAGATTCCTGGTCTGACCTGAGCAGAGCAGAGCTGTGGCGGTGAGCAGGGTGTATTCAGCCTCCGTCACCTGCAGCGCTGCTGTGCTCTGGAAGAAGTTGAGCACCGGTGTGAGGAGATCCTCACTGCTTCCTGTTTACACGAGTAAATGGGAAATGCCTGTTATATAAAATGACTCACAACTAAGATATTTTCCGTGTGTGTGTGTGTGTGTGTGTGTGTGTGTGTGTGTGTGTGTGTGTGTGTGTGTGTGTGTGTGTGTGTGTGTGTGTGTGTGTGTGTGTGTGTGTGTGTGTGTGTGTGTGTGTGTGTGTGTGGACTCACCTGAATTGACCAACGTCCTGCTGTGGAGGTTTTCCTTTGACTCAACATTTCTCAGCCAGTTGTGTGTTGACATACTGAAAAGCTGCAAGACTAATAACAAAGAAAATGTTTTTTTTCATTTAACATCAGTCTGAACTTGAATACAAGTCTCAAACTCATAAATCTAGATTTTTTTGTGATGTGACTGTCTCGGGTTAGTTTACTCACCTGGACTGGGGCTTGTTGGGTTGTTGGAGAACTGCTGAGCTGAGAGCAAGAACATGACTTCCAATGAAGAGACAGACAACAGAGAGCTCTGGTCTGGAAAGTCCAGGAGATCAAAACCTGTGTGGAGAACATCATTATTTTAAGTATGCATGTTTAATGTTTTCAGGATATCCTAAGAATTCAATATTGGCAGAATTGTTTTTTAGACGGCGGGCTGCAGTTTACTGTTTTTGCCATGTGTATATTTGGAAACCGAAAGGACAAGGTTTTTATTTATGTTTTATTATCACATGTCATGTCATGTCATACTATATGGAATGAACCATTTTATTTAGTATCTGCTTTCACACTGACCAATTATTTCACCAGTTTTTGCTGTTTATTTTAATTCTTGTCAACAAATCCCCTGAAAAGAACAAAATCATGTATTAAATAAATCAAGTATTGCCTGTGTTGCCAAAGCCTGACACAGCTTATTCCTGTGAGCCACTGTCGTCCAAAAGCTATTAAAAACAAATCAAGTCACACTGTTGCACTGTGTTCCTTCATTATGATGAACACAGTCACTGTAGTTGATTTGGAGCCAATCCAACATTACGCTGGCCTGCTGCTATAAACACTCACTAGAGAACCAAATCCACGGGTGAAAATAGTCTCTGACAAACACACTATTTTCTCCTGTTTGTGTAACGTTTGCTACAAACTGCAGTAAGCCGCTGGGAAATTATAGGGAATTTATGCTGCAGGAATTTTCAAGTAGCTTAGGGTTGATTTAATTGGCATTATTGGTTTTAAAATCCTCTTACAGAGCAGTTTAAAGGTTCACTGGTCATTATCAAGAGTCTACAGCCATGCTGGCAGCACTATAAAGCTGCCCAGTGGTCCTTTGAGCTAAACAATGCTAACATGATGATGTTAAACAGGATTAACTCGTTCACTATCTTAGTTAACAAAGCAAACATGAATTAATTTGCACTAAACACTAGTACAGATGATGTTGAATAGTTTTGCAGGTACAAACTGAAGTACTAAATAAATTAAAATGTTGACTTGATGAAAAGTTAAAGTTTCATAGAAATCCATTCAAATGTTGAAGAGGAACGAAAATGTTTGTCGTTTTATTTGATACTGTATTTTTTTTCTCACATTCACACAGCAGATGATAGATTTTGAGGTTTTTTAACATTCTTGTCCATCTTACCTGGCACTGTCCTGGCAAACTGCAGCAGTCTTTGCAGATGAGGTGAGACGACATTAGACAGGCCCTCCCCTTCGTCTGCACACGGCCACTCAAACAACTGAGCACATACACACAAGAATCCATGAGGACGGCGTGAAAACACAGTTTGTTAGGTTAACTTTTTTCACACTGAGACCTACCCTGCAGTGGCTGCTCTCCTGCGCTCTGTACAGTCGATGGGCCTCCACCATCCTGTCTATGATGTACTTCTGCTCTCGGGTTAAACTGACAGATGAAGCCTGGTGCAGATTGAAGGCAACAAAAATCAGAACTATGATGTTTAAACTACTCCTGAAGTCTTATACAGTTTTGCTGTTCGACTCCCAACAACCAATAAAAGAACCATCACTTCTTCTGCATCATTCAAACCAACCAATCATCACCCCTCTAAAAACACTTCCATTCACTCAGGCAATCGTCCAATCAGCCACAGACTGTTTCCTGCCTTCCTTTACCTGTCCAGGTAGCCTGCTGGTAGAGCTGACCCTCCTGCTGTCTGTGCTGTCCTCTTCCTCCGGTCCTCTGCCTTTACCTCCTTTCCTCAGTCGTTTGGACTGGCACTGCACCTCCGTCAGAAGGCCTGGAGAGACAAAATGAGAATTTCAGACTCAAAAAACAAAACAAAAAGCATATTGTTCAACGTGATGTTAAGCATTTTAAGTAAATACACTCGGCCAGCATTCCCACGGCGCGGCACTTCCTCAGCCGGCAGTCTTGGCACTTCCTCCTCATGTACATGTCCATCTCACAGCCTCCGCCGGTCTTACAGTGATACACAGCTTTTTTTGTCACGCTACGCCTGAAGAAACCTGCAGCATCCAGGTAAAGAGGAAGAAAAGAAGAAAATGAACAACTGCAGAACATCTGAGAGGAGAAGAAAACAAAAAAAAAAGACAATTACCTTTGCATCCCTCGCAGGTCAGAGCATTGTAGTGATACCCTGATGCTTTATCTCCACACACCACACACAGCTCATCCTGACCTCTGCTCTTCCCTCCCGGACCCACTCGCGACCTCCGCCCCACAGGAATCCCCGCCACTCCGAGCCCCTGGGCGAGGGCTCCGCAGTGCGGGTCGGGGCCGGGTTCGCAGGGCGCCTCCAGGCAGTGAGGGCTGTAGTGGTACGAAGGATGGCAGGGCTGCGAAGAGGAAGAGGAGGAGGAGGGGGAAGGGGTGGAGGAGGACGGTGAGCCGTAGAGGGAGAAGGGCAGGTTGGAAGGGCTGTACTGTTGCTGGTTGTAAGGGAGCAGCTGGAGGTCAGGGTCCTGTAGGGGGTAGCCCAGAGGGTCAGCCAGCATGTCTGAAATATAAAAGGACAGATAAAAACTTTTTACATCATTTTTTTTGGGTCATTTCTGTTTATGTTTGTGCATCTATAGAAATATTAAGACTTCAATGCAAAAAATGTGTGCTCAGATTTTGGATCAGACTCAGCATTCCTTGACAATAACCCTTAGAAAATGTTCAGTGTAAGAAAAAAAGCTTTGGAGGATGACGCAACAAGAGAGTTGAGGCAGATTTGACATTTAAAGACCACATGAAACAGGACATTTGACCTTTTTAGACAACCGCTACTATCAGGAGAAAAAAGTGCATCTTCTGTGAAGTTCTTATGCTGAACTAGTGTGCATAGCTAAAACTACACTTCTGAGTGATTTCATCTCATCAAAGCATCATCTGACCTGCGTTATTGTCCAAAAACTATTAAAATCACATGACTGAGTCGTGTCAGTGCACTGAGTGACATGTTCAGCCGTTTTCCATGAACTTGGGCATAGTAGTTCATCTTGAATCAAGCATACACACACACACACCGTTTTGTTGCTGTAAATACTCACTGGAGCATCAAATGCATATTAATCCACAGCTGAAAATAGTCCCCAACAAATGTGCTATTTACCTCTATTTGAGTCATGTTGGTTAAAATCAGCTAAAGATTTACATGTTCAGTAGGAACCAATGGGCTTGAAGCTGTGAATCCTGATAGAGTACGGAAGTCAGTAAGTGTTGAGAGACTCATAAACACACTGTTGGGTTTGGTCTTTTCATTGAATTCCTCAACAATACCAAAAGTATAGTCTAACGCCAGCTTTATGCTTTAAGACTGACCTGTGTTGCACCATCCTGAAAATCTGTTTCAAAAGGAGGAAAATCAAACAATAGAATAATGATCTAGCTGTAATAATCCCAAATGATCCTTTAAAGTGTTACTACGACTACGAGCATAACCTTTGTCTTTACAACTTGGTGTATCGCAGCACTCACAGAGAACGACTGCATTAACGAGACCAGAAACGTGAATGAACATTTCAAACAATACTATCGCACTGTTGCGAGTCAAAGAGAATCACAGGAATGTGTTCTTACGTGACTCGTGTGACTTCACTGCTTTAATGGATCTTGGGGGATACAATAAAAAGCTGAGAGTGAGACCCTGTGAACTTGTTTAAAACAGGATGCAGCTGAGAGCTCCCAGTGCCATTTAGGATTTTTCTCTTTTTTTTTTGATCCCCTTATCTGGATGCTTCATTCAGTCTGTAATGGCCTTTCAGTGTTGCGATGGGCTGAAACGTCTTTGAGTGCGGTGCGGCAGCTTGTGTTTTGCAAGTCCAGCCTCCGCTGAGAAAACATGTGTGACCACTGGCGGCCTCGTAAAGTACAGCTGGACCGGCATGACTGGGACCGCTGTGGGATCTGTCATGCACTGATTAAATGGAGAGCCCACCCAACTGAAAGGAAGACATTTGAAGGTTAAAACATAACGCATGAGGACGGACGCCGACAATAACAACAGCCTGTTCATGTGCTGTTGTAAGACGCGGTTGTGCTTTAAAGCTTGGACAGCGTTGTAGCTCTGAGGTTCTTCAGTGATTTGGTGCTTTAAGTTGTTGGGTTGTCAAAAGACACCCCCCCACCTCCACTCAAAAATATGTTTTTCTTCTTGTTCTTACAGTTGGATGTTTGAGCTTCACCGTGCAGAGTTTGACACTAGCAGGCTGTTTTTATATCCATTTAATGAAAGTGGTTTAATCTGTGCTCTTTGAAAATCTGATTTTAAAGAGGCGGGCCAATGAGCAGGATTTGTGACATCACAACTCAGTTTGTAGCCAACTGCGGTCCAATATTCAACTTACACAAGAGTGAAGTGGAAACTTGAAGGCTCCATTGCACAAACACTGACAATGGTTACAGTGAAGCAGGAGACATCTTGTGTCCAGCAATTAAACTTCTGAAATGATACAAATATGCAAAATGATAGATTATGGATATTTAATGAGGCAGAAGGAGTAGATCATATTAAGGATTTGAACGTAGTAATTCTACTTTTCTTGTGGGGCAAAAACACATCAGGCACACAGTATTATTCCAAGCAAAGGATTTGTACATGTCTTAATACATATCTGGAGAGTATCTTTAAGGATTGGTCAAATTCAAAGCAGCAGAGGCAGATATGGGCTAAGCTACAAAACCACGTGTTCCTACAGCAATTTTTTAGTTAGACTCTCTGCAACTGATAAATGACCGCATATTTCAAACTAAATGCAGGCTGTCTGTCATTAAGCCTAAACTGAGATAACCCTGATAATCCTGGGTGGTTTGCTGTACAGGCTTCTCAGGCCCAGCGGACTGAGGAATGAAAGCAAGCACCTCCGTTTGAAGTGACAGTTACAAGCAATTAACGAAATATCACCTGTGTCAGTCAAAAGTAGTCATGTCCTAGTCACATTTTTTTAATCATAATCCTTTACATGTAGTCTAATAGTCTGTTTTTAGTGTGATTTGATATCTTTGTTCATTTTTCCCCAACACAGCTGCACAGCTGCATAATTAGACCACAGTCAGCTTACAATGAAATTAGAAAGGTCATTTAAAAGCAGAGCAGCTCTGCTCCGGCAGGTAAGACACAGAGGTCTTTATTGTGATGGTTATGGTTACCAGTATACTGACCTGGATGTGTAAAATCAGTGGACATCCTGTTCAATAAATCTGGCAAAGACACAACCACAAACCTTCCCATCCTTGAACTGTTCAAACTCCTGAAGCCTCCAACTTTGAACCCCTACTCTCTCTCTTGCTCTCTTGTTGTTGCAGATTTCTCAGATAATATACTTCCTGTGTTCCTCGCTCATCGCCGTTAAAGGACAAAGGAAAATATAAAATGATATGAAAACGCCTACATTTTCAATACTTTTCCTAATACCTACTTACATTTATTTCTTTTTTTTTTGCTTCTATCATAATGATCACATGATGCGCAAGTGCCACTCTCTTATGAGCTTGGAGGAAAATGCTTGACCCTAAACCTGAACTGAACTTCTTCCACATTCACTATTTATCACTCATCCTTCTTCAATCTTGCCAAACTGACCATTCATGATGATAAACAGTCATTAAAAATTGACAAATTTTCGCCACCCAGAATGTGTTAGCATACATGCTTTTGGAGGTTCTGATGAAAAATGATAGCAGATGTTAAAAGCTGTGCTCTGGGTTAGTAAATGTGTGTCATTGGAATCATCAGTTTAAAGGGCACTTATTAACCCTTCCGTTTGTCTCTTCCTTTCTTTCGTTTTCTCTCCAGATGTTTCCTGTCTTTACCAGACTGTGGCGGCGATAGTTGGGGGGGGTCCTTGCTTTCTCAGCATGTGACAGAGCTTTGGTTCACACTGTTTGTAAACCATTTGAACGCTGTCTAAACACTCCTCAGCCTCCCTTCCATCCCACGCACGCTAGGGAGCCAACAACACCAGCAACTAACCCCCCATAGTGTCCTCTCCACCCCCCCACCCCCCCCCACCTCCTCCTAAGGGCAGGAGGGGAGACAACAGGGGGAATTTGTTGATGATACACGTCAGTATAAATAGATCCGCTGATACACACGCAGCTTTCCTACATGCTGTGAACGCAGCGAGCCGGCTGAGCCTCTTCAAGAACTATGTTTTCCATGTTATCGAGTACTCGGAGGCGGTAAATAAACGCTTGGCATTCATTCATCAAATGGGAGAGTGAAGGACGTGAGGTTGCACACATGTGGACTGCAGTCACATCCTCGTTGTGTAACAATAAAATGTAGAAATGACCCACTTACTCAAGTCAACACCGGACCGAATTAACAAATCAGCTTGAAAAAATGCTAATTCATCTCCTAAAAATGTGGAAATTATATAGAAACAAGAGGAGATATGATTTAATTGGAACTGAGGTCAAAGCAGTTTGATAAAGCTGCTACACTGAGTCACTTTAAAGGGTCAGTTAATGCAAATGCACATAGTTTTGATTTTCCATATAGTGAGCCTGTGAACAAGTTTTCATGGGAACAACTTCCACCAAAGAAATAGTATCTAATGTGCCAATCCTAGCACCATAATAAATGTATATTGAGGTGAAAGCAGCAGTCTTACAAGCAGATATATTAACAAACATAGCCAAATTAAACCAAAACTATCTGTATGGGTTGATACCATTTGAGCTAAATGAGAAAATATGCTTGGAATTGTTTGTAATTTGATGAACTATTCCTTTAAAATAGTAGAAAACAAGCAGCTGTCATCTTACTATTGTGCTTTTCAAATGAAATGTCTCATATTCAGTTTTTCCTGCATTTACTTCCTTAAATTGAACTGAAACAAGTGTTGGTTTAAATCTACTTAATGTATTGAACCCACATGTCGACACTTAAGTTAAGACAGAATGTCATGAATCCTCATATCAGTCCATCTTCACTGTTGTATCTATTTTTGTACATATATAAATAATCATTAATGTGTCCATAACAGCACAGCTTTTTTTAGGAAGGACAAGGAAAGAGTGGGGAGAAGGAGAATTAAAAAGTAAAGGCTGATATACACGCAGTAGCAAAAGAAAAAAAAAAAAGAAGGAAAAAAAGGAAGGAGAAAGAAGCTGAAACAGAAGCGTGACTGTGGACTCACCGTAGTACTGGAGCTGCTCTGTGGAGCAGTAACCATCCGCGGCGGAGAGAAACCCCCCTGCTGAAAAGCTCATCTCCAACTCCATCCACTCTCTCATCTGGACAGAAGATCCTCTCTCCAGCTAGTAATACAGGATCTATCTTCACACACACACGCAACGACATAAACACACATACACGCAGATAATTACTCAGAGGATTCACACAGATATGAAGGATCTGGGAAGTTGGGAGACATTCCTCAATCCCCAGGATGCGTCCAGGTCTCTTAGCTGTCCAGGCTGATATTTTTAAAGCAGAGAGGAAGAGTGCAGCTGAGGCTCTTGGTCTGTGGTGGATGATGTGATGGAGGAGGTCTTATCTGTCCCTGGGG
Organism: Scomber scombrus; assembly: GCF_963691925.1. Taxonomy (NCBI): domain Eukaryota; kingdom Metazoa; phylum Chordata; class Actinopteri; order Scombriformes; family Scombridae; genus Scomber; species Scomber scombrus. The sequence continues at coordinate 8,199,023 of NC_084979.1, forward strand.
GGGGGAATAGACGAAAGGGAGAGCGGGGACACCCAGGAAGGGCAGGGACGGGACTTGGGTCCAAACAGCTGGACCTGGCTGGGACATCACAGATCAGAGGATGGTGGGGACGGAGGGAAAGATGGAGACCTTGTCCCTCACGGGCAGAGCGAGGGAGACTCAACACTTATTGTGTGTGTGTTTATAGATGTGTACGTGTTGAGGTTTGGGCTGGATGGATGAATCCCAGAGTGCAACAGCTGGTCGCGGCAGTGAGACATTCTCAGAATATGATGATTCAAATAAATGAATTCCTAATAAATCATGTTTTTCCATTATTGTTTCATGGACTAAGTGGTGTTTCTGAAGTATTTGAAAACAAACTCTATTACTTTTAATGAATTATTTACTATACTTAATGTGTGTGTGTGTGTGTGTGTGTGTGTGTGTGTGTGTGTGTGTGTGTGTGTGTGTGTGTGTGTGTGTGTGCGTGTGCGTGTGCGTGCGTGTGTTCATGTGCATGTGCGTGTTTGTCCTCCAAACCTTGGGAGTGTGTTTACTCTGCCTTTTGTTTACCACTGTTCTGTTTGTGCTGCAGTTAATATTGGACAGCAGTTAGATTTAAGGGGCTCGGGGACCTCCACCTCCCCCGCAGACGGTTAACCAGGCCGGGCAGAGCGAAGGAGTCAAGCCCTGAACCGCCTGGAGGAGACAGAGGAGTGACCCCAACGCTGGCCTGTATATCTCTCAGCAGGGCCGTTTGACAAGCAGCATGCTTACTAGGATTAACAGCGTCCTCCCACCCGCATATCATCCCTTTCACTGGCTTCGTATGGGAACCGGCACTGACCGGTGGAGAGCAGTAGGTCAGGTAGGAGAGAAGCAAGCTCACCGAAGCTGCAGACCTTCACTGGTGTGATCACGATCGATCACGATGACAAACGGAACAGGAATTTTGGTTGCCGAATGTTACCTGCTTTGTTAACACGTGCGGTCACAGTGCAAAACGACAACACTGCTTAGGGAAAAGCACAAACTAAAAGAGGGCAAATAAGTGTGTCTTGCATGTAGAAAGTACAATCACTTTTGTTGAGATATTGAACGACGAAAACTATTCATTTGCCAGAGTCATTAAAAAAAACTAGGGTAGCTAAAAAAGTCTAAAAGAACAATAAACTGGAATTAAAATTGCAAAATAGGAAAAAGATTAACAGAAAATGAATTATGAGAGACTACAAGCCTGGATTTAAGTTGATGTTATAGAGCATCTCTCACTGTGTGAGGACCTGCAGTGAGTCCAGTCTTAGAATAAACTCTTTCAAGTTGCTATATTAACTCCGTTTGCTGAGCTGCCCACTAGATATGAAATCTGTTAAAGAAATCTGCAACACGGAAAGTGAGTTGTAAGGTCACGAATAGCATTATATGAGCAATAGAGTGTACTTTGACTTTATATTGTCATTCTCTTTCTCCATATTGTAACTCTACTACTGATATTTCTTACTCTGCTTGCTGTCACGAGAGAGGGAATTCTCCTTTGCTTTTTCTCTTTTTTCTCCTGATCAAAATCAAGGTTTAAGGATGGATTGTGTCTGTTGTTCAGAATATAAAGGTCTGTGAGACAAATGTGATTTTGGACTACGGGGGTGTCAGGTAGCATGCCATTACAGTGACGACATCAGGGGGTGCGTGTCATGTAGGTCTGTAAGACTGCAGATAGACCCTTCTCAATTACAACTGTCATTAGGATTCATCATCTGATAACCACGAATGTCAAATCTATCCACTCAGGCATAATCTTTTTGATATTACTAAAACAATGTGCCCTTATTTGGTGGCTTCAATGTGTGGTTTTGTTTCTAGAAAGTTCTTAAAGCAAGTGAACTTGTGTAGTTTTATTTATTGCAGTGCATAAATAATTCATCATCATCTGCGTAATGTGGGGTGTATCATAAACAAAAGCCTCTATTGTTGGTAGTATTTGCAATGGCATGAATCCATTGCTAAAAAGGAGGCGTTCTTAATTAATAACAGCGAGTCACGTCCCAACATACGTGGCAAAACAAGCCATCAGCCTTCCTTCCAAATGTTTCTGACCTCCGATGAATGGTAGGAGATCAGAGAGCAGGCAGCGGCGCTAAGACTGACGCCAAACCATGAGGACAATATCTGAGAGTGTACAAATGTCGCCATGGATCTTCTGGAGGTGACACACTGTTGGACATATTGTTGGATACAGGCCCGACTGTGAGGGCTCACCCCATGGGAGATTAGTGTCACGGAAAAAATGAGGAGAGAAGGGGGGGAGGGGGGGGAGAGTCGATTTGTAGAGCACGTTCACATCTAACATGGTTTGCTCAATTGGACTGAGGAGTATCCTCTCGTTTAGTTTGCTTTCTTTTCTTTAGCTGCGACGAGATATCTGAAAATGTGTACACTAAAAAAAGGAATGTGGTATGATGGGATGAACACGGCAGAGTCCATCATTCCCACGTATCACGAACTTAAACCAAACAGAAACAGGCAACTAAGTCGACTTTTCCTTTATAGTTCTGACCAAAGAAAACAAACTGAAGGCATGTTCAAACATTCAACTCATTAGTCCTGAATCACTCACAGAATAAGCCTGGAGATAAATTCAGCACATCATAAATCCCGTCCAGAACGTCCTCTCCATGTGTCCGGCTCCTCTCTTTATCAGAGAGCTGCTGGCTGGTAGCTGCAGCTCGATAATGGCCTTGACTGTTTACTGATCCGTGCAGGAAACTGACGCTTACATTAAAGTGGCCCCAGGATTCGTGAGTAAAGTCCACAAGCTTATGTCGGAGCATATGTGAGCGAGTGCTGTTGGGGGGGTTATTTGGTTATCACGCCGAGGAATGTAAATTGAGAAATGTCATTGATGTCTAGTTAAAGTATTTGTTTGAAATGATTTTGTTCACTCTGTTGAGGTTATTGTTGAGATTGGAATTTAAATCTGCGTTGTTTGCTCATGTTCTTGTCTGCTCTGCTTCAACAAATCTGTGTATTTCAAATAAAGTACATTCAATTTCTTTACTTACTTATTTCATTATTTTACTTAGTAAAGGTTGGCCTTATAGTTGCGTTAATAGCATTCCTATTGGCTATTAGGTGTTATTCGTTTTACCTCTTTTATTTAAAAAGCTTTAACAGTTTGAGGTTTTTTTAATGCCTTTAGTGTGGTCATGTTGTAAGTTTCTTGTTTTATGGGAGCTCACAAAATAAACTCCTACCAGTGATGTTAAAAAGTCTAAATCTAAAATTAAATATTAAATATCATTTTTTTAAACCCCTGTAGGGAGGACTTACTGGGTCAGAACGCAGTACACAAACCACTGTATCTATAAGTCAAAGATCACTAAACAACATTGTGTTGAGTTATAAAAAATATAACTTGTATGTCTCAGATGAGGACTCACCGCTGATGGTAGGAGTCGTCCTGCCGTGCAGAGCGTCCTGTTGTTCTCTCGCTTTGTCCAACTATCTTACTTTTTGTAATGTTGACTCCAGCCCAGCCTCTATCCTCACACACAGACAGAGTAAACAGAGGCTCTCAAATGAGACAGTTGCTCTTGATGTGTGTGTGTGTGTGTTTGTGTGTGTGTGTGTGTGTGTGTTTAAGCTGGACATGCAGGAACTGTCTATCTGAATCTGACCTGACCAAAGATCTTCTATTCCTGTAAATGTTCTCTTGAAGGAAAAAAAAAAAATCTGTCAGTTATGCAGGGAAATCCTTCCTTGACATTTTATGAAGGAGAATTGGGGAAAGACAAACCTGGGGAGTAACAGCATTAATGGGCAATGTGTGTCTCCATCAATACAGATTTTTTTCCTAATCCATACATTTCCTCCATACGGGGCCTTTTTGGATACAGAGATTTGAACTCAAAACCTCCAAGTCACAAAGGACCCCCCCTCTTTTCCTCCACTTCTTGCAGAAACTGAAATCATCTCATTAAGAAATTCCCAATGTAAAGTGTTTATAAACAGCCTCTTGTTCATCCCTGGTGATGGATGGATGCTTCCTATCACTGGCTCTTCCTGCTAACTCCCCAACCCGCTTAACAATCTTTCTTTCTGCCACTGTTTCACAACTGCACACTGTAGCACTATCCATCCCCCAAGACACACAAACACACACACACACGCTGGACTTTTGGTATTTTTGCATTGACCTATGTTCCTTGGTGGGTGGGCCCTTACTGTTTTGCGTGTGTGGTTGCATTATGTTTAATAGTGAGGGAAAGTGTGTCTGTGTGTGTGTGCGAGGGTGCCACTGGGAGGCCAATGCGAATCTGCTAATGAAGAAAAACAACACGACTGTCGAGGCCTCCCATCAACAGGTCAAATACAGTCGCTGGGGGTTGAGGTGAGTAAAGGCAAACGGTCAGAGGTCAACATCAAGGCCAAGAGGAGGCCTTAACCTCTGCTGGGATGAAAAAAGAGAGAGGTGAAGAGAGTAAACTGTTGGGGAGGGATGGCTCCCATAGGATTTTTTTCCCCTCAAGAGGAGCAGTTACAATAAATTCATAAATCAGAGCAGGGGAATACTATTATGAGACAAACTGGGACAATCCTACTTGACTCAACACTTCAGCTAAAATGAAAGGAACGGTGGAAAGGTGTCATTTGTTTGTTGAATTATTTTTAATAACATATTTACTATTTTTTAAAGTACAAAAACGTACTTTTGTGTCAAAATGTGCAAAACAGTGAGAATGAAAAAATGTAGAAATTAAACTCGTAGTGAAAATCTGTATTAAGTGATGTGACTGATATCACCAGTGCAAACAAACCTGTGTCCTTATTTGAAAAAAACTAAGCAAAACTGTAAAATAAAACTGTTAATTAAAATGAAAAAGGTATCTAAAATGCACAAAAAAGTTCTTTTTTTTCTCCAATTAAGTCACATGATATACACATCAATTAAAAATAGACTAAATACAATTTACACTTTTACTAAACATTTCTTCTTTTCCAGTCAGACACATCACTGCATTTACATCTCAGAGCCCAAAAACACAAAAGGTTCAAGTTTCAGGAGCTTCTCTAAAACATTGTAAACAAGATGAGATGGGGCTTCATGCAGTGGTTCCTGTCATAACTGTCAAAATGTTTGGCAACGTTAAAACACTGGAATAATAATTTAAAGAAACCTCTGTGGTGTCTGGTCACCCATGCCAAGAGGTTTACTGACATCGACGTGAAGTCTGACATCAGTGTGAGGTTGTGACCTAAAAATCAGGAGTTCAGGTTGCAAGGTTGTTTTCATCCGTGTCCAACACCTGAACCCCTAAACCGTCCCTTTAAAACACTAAAACAGAGAGCAGTGTGAATCACTTCACTGCAGCAGAACCCGAGGGAAGAACTTCATCCGTCTCTGTGCTTGTGCAGTTTAAAACATATTGTAAACATAAAAAAAAAAAATAAAAAAAAAATGAGTATAATAAATAAAACCGTAAAATTAAAGCTAAAATGTTTGTTTTTTTCATCCTGATTTGGTGTTAGACGTGTGATTTTGAGGGTTCACTGAAAGCGAGTGTCCCACCGCTACACTCCGCACTCGATGGTTTAGCTCCCAATCAGAGGCCTTGTCTCATCGCGGCTGCTGTCCTCCTTTGCCGAAGCCTTGCGGTAAATTAAGAACTGGACGGAGATCTGTACCGAAGTGTTAAGGAAATATTGAGGAATCCCTGGAAATACAATACCGGTTACTGTCAGAAGATGTCAGCTACAAAAACACACAACTATGAAGAACTGGGAATATGTGCTACAAAGGAAGATTTTAGCTACGTCATGTCGGGAGGACCTTTGTAAAAATCTAATCTCAAACACTGTTATTTTAGTTTGTATTGTACTGAATACACTTCCATGTGGTCAAATGAATAAAAACTAAACAACACACACAAATCAAGGTAGGGCCAGGTAACATCATTCCAGCAGAGCAGTACTTGTTGGTCTCTGGGTAACTGAGCACATGATGCGGCTGTATATTCCGCTAATGAACACTGTACTTAAAGGGAAAGTCTGGCATTTTTGGGGAATGTGCTTATTTACTTACTTGGTGAAAGTTCACAAGTATACAAACACAGAAGCAGGTGCAGCGTTCTACTGCTGTCTGTGTGATGACACAGCAATTTTTTAAATTTTCTACTGGGCGCCTTAATAGGTCAATCTAACCATGATGCTCGATATTCAGCTTTTTCTAAACTGCGGATGACTGTGATGACATATTTAGACACCAAAACTGATCATGCCGTATAATCAGTAAAGCCTTCTGAAGGAACCTTTGACAGCTGGCCCTTGTAAAACTACAACACCCAGTCATCATCAGGTCACATGCTTATGCCTCATATACATTTTCATTCAAACTAAAGCTGCATGAAACTTCATTGGTCATTTGAGGTGTAAAGACAAGTACGGCCTCAGGGTGCTGCTACTGGAGCTCTTACCATCGTGTCTCTGCTGGCAACAAGACTATTTCCCTCTCGAGTGTTTGGACCTTTGATACTGTATATTGCATTTCCGCACACACAGTCACGAGATGTAAACCTATCTGATGAACTCTCATCTCTTGCAGCTCAGCACTTTCTAAAATGTAGCATGTACATGGGATTAAGGAGGGTCCTGAGGCCCAGCAGCAGCAGACATGATTCTTTCATTCTGTAAAGGATACAGCTATGTCTAAGGAGAGTGTGCCGAGGCTGCCGATGAGCCAGGGCAGGTGATGGACCAGGTAGCTTCTCTCTCCGTCGCCATAATCAGGGTTCTTCAGCAGGACGCTCAGGCCGTATGTGGTGTTTCCCAAAATGACAAGAGCGAACAGGAAGTAAGAAACTCCCTCTGTTGACTTCCGCATGAACTGTGGGGAGAAATGAAAGTACGGAATGGGAAGTGGAAGAACAAAAACCTTTATTGTAAATGTAAGGAATGGGAGACGTTTCACACAGAAGCAAGCATTTAGATCTAGGGTATCCAATTCTGTGGGTTTAAATTCGACGTAGCACAACCAGAGATATTATCTTATATCCGACACATTTATCTTCCTCACCAGGCGATTTATCAGAGTTCATGCAACTCCCTCTTGAACCACAAAAGGCTTTATACATCTTTTTTTCACATATGCTCTGCTGCTCCCCATGACATACAAAAAGACACTGATATGTGAAATTGGTGGAATTTCACTTTAAAGCGTCTATAATCGTTATTTTATAGTAACTATGTATCAAATGTTAATGTGTAATGTGAGTGGCATCGCTAGTGATAAATTATCACAGACTCAGCAGTTCCCTCGCCTTTATGGAGAGCTTGCTGAGGTTAAATTACAGTGGTAAAGATGAAAGTAAAAATAATTCAACACTAGTCTTTTTTTTTTCTCTGGTCAGGTCAGGTCAGGTTTTTTCAGCCCTCAATTCTAGCCACAGACCGTTGTTGCATATCATACCTCTTTTTCCCACTGTTTTCTGTCTGCTTCTACACTATCAACTGTCCAAGAAAGTGAAAATGCCCCCAAAAATGATGTTTAAAGTATCAAAACATTTGTAAGAGAGCCTACTTTATCATACTTACATTAGTGTACATCTGGGGAAGTCTGGAACAGAGGTAGAGCACTGATGACACTGAGCCGATGGTGAAACCAATAATTTCTTTAGTGGTAAAAGCCTGAAGTGACAGAGAAGCAAACACAACATTACATTAGGAAAAAAATAACGCTAGCTTCTGGTTTGCTTTTGCCACCAGATTGCTAGTTAAATAAATGAATAGGACTCACCTTGATGGGGTGAACATCAGAGGTTGAGAGCAAGGTACGCCCCCTGAACCCAGAGGGAATCATTTCTGGTTGGCTGCCTAACCCGGGTAGGTGGACGAGGCTGCTGGTGAAGCCCAGTACGCAGACTACACCCACAACGTTTAAAACCCTCCTGCCTGGAGAAGAGAAAATGTCTGGGTTCACCATCAACACTGAGAGAGACATTTTCAGCAGTTTCCTCCATACAAGGGTTACCGTGTCAAAGGTCACCAAAAAGGGAACAACTGCACCACAGCGTGAGACATGTGATGTCATCATTACAGGGACAGGCAATACCCTCTTCCTCTGTCTGGACTTGTGAAAGATCATAGTATAATTGAGATTTGCTCACTAAGCAGCTGTGTCAGCTAAAACTGATCTTATGCTTAGTAGTAACATTGGCATTGAGGATAAAATACATGTTTAGGTTTGAGCTGACAATAGACAGTCCTGAACTGCTGAAATGTCAGTTTTGTTTAAGGTACAACACTGGAGTTTAGTTGTGAGTTATATAATGTTGCTGTGTCACATGTGAACAAAGGCCTGTGTCAGTCAGTAAAAATGAGGATGCAAATATGACGGTGAAACTCAAACGGCAAAAGACAGTACTCTGGTTCCTCTATTGTGCATTTTGAAAATTGAGCAATAATAAAAAAAAACACTCACGTTCAGATAGTGTGTTCCTTGTCTTGTAGTATAAGTACAAGGCCAGCATCAACAAATCAGCCACAACGTAATAAACTGCTGTATACGTCTGCATGGATGACAGAAACAAAGACACATGTAACAGAAATGCGTGAAAATTGATTTTCTTCACACAAAGTCATGCCCATTGTAATAATGAACTAGTTACTCACATCACTTAGTCCAGTGATAGAAATTTGATCAACAACTTGAATAATCAATTAATAATCAAACTCGTTGATCAAGACTTAAAAGGTGGCATGAGCTTTAAAAATGGGAGAATTTGTTTACCTTTTTGTCATCCGTTCAACAAAAATTATCATAGGACAAAATGTGCGTTTTTCATAACTTCTGATGAGCATTTCTCAATATTTTTAATATTGTAATTACCAATCAATTTTACAAAAACAATTATGTAAAGATGAACTGATATTGAAACAAATTATTAGTTACCTGAAGTGGAAGCTGGTCGGCCAGGAAGGAGCCCACCAGATTGCAGGTGTCACCTCCCAACCACAGCAGCAGAAACCAAATAGAGAGGGCGCTGTCCATATTCCCTGTTTTGCAGGAGCTATAGTACTGTCTGAAAAAAGACAAGAGAAGACAGAATTTTACATTGTGTTTAGATAAAAGAGCACTTTGTCTAAGAGGCAGGCAGACAGAAACACTTACGGGAGCGAAGACACCATGAAGCAGAGGATGGACAGCAGGCCTAGATAGATACTGGCCATATCTCTTGCACCCTGGGCACATTCCCCGAGTCCATCCCAGACCCATTTCGTCCCATTGGGGCACATTGAAGTGAAGTTACCCTGAGTGGACCATCCAAAGGATCCCCGTGCGAGGACTCCATCTGTCACCATTCTGCGAGGGGGGAAAGAAGCCTCTGTAAATATGCAGTATATTATTAAATATCCCCATCCCACGTTCTCATTACACTGCCTGGACATAAACAGTATTTACAAAGTCCTTCCAAACAAAGCACAAAAATGAAAATGAAATGGCAGCAAATATCTCAGCCATATGGTACAGATGGATATCATATTTGGCACATTTAAATATCAAAAAAGAAACAACAAATCTATGATAAGGCAGTTTTTCAGGTAGCAGGGTGGTAACGGGGGTCAAAGGTTGGTCAAAGTTTAGAAACAACAGCAAAAATAGTCACAATCCGCTTTTGTTCCTCTGATTAGATCAAGGAAGCGGCAGTTAGATAAAGAAAGTAGCTAGTGCATATACATTCAATCGTTTGAAAACACCTCACAGGCAAACAGTCAACACACACCAGTGAGTAAACAAATATTTTTTTAGCACATAGCTGGCTAGCGACTACAAGAACAACCTAAAAACACACTGCTGAAATGTGTGTACGCCGTTTACGCCTTAAAAACATACTTACACTACCACAATGAAAAGGAATAAAGCTTCTCTTGCCCGTGTGGCCGCTGAGAACGCTGAAAAACACCCTCAGCGGAACAAAACGCTCTTGGAGACTGCTGCGAAAACACGGAAGCAAGCAATTAGCTGGCTCTGTGTCCGCGAGCTGATTGGTCGATTTGCTGAAACGTCACTGCATGGTTGGCACGTGACTGCGGCTCGTGTGCTCGAAAAACAAACTAGACTGGTTTTCAAAATAAAAGTTTAACTTGGACTGGGCTCAAAAAAATTGTCATTTTGGCAGTTTCATTACAATTATATCCATCGTCATTGATAGGAAATGTGTGGTAGACATCATTAATACATAATACTTTTTACTGCGCATTTAATTCAAGTGAAACTGAAACTCAAATGCTAAAATCCTTAATACCATATAATACACATAATAAAGAAAGTTATATTAATAAGCCTCCCTGAATAGAAATTGTTTTAAAAGACTGATTTAAAATTTTGGGATTGGAATTATGACATACAAAGTTAAAGATCTACACAGCAACATTGATTCGATGTCTTTAACTGTAAAAGATGTATTAAGGCTGTGGTGGGACAAGCTCGTGGTATGCTTTCATGTTAATGTCACGTTTCGGTAGAACTGGAACAACCAATCTCATGTTCCAGTGCGCGCACATTTCACACGCTCTCATCACATATCAACAAGTCTTGTTAAATTGGATTATTTCGCTTTACTCGGTAATTCACTCATTAGTCCTGAGTCGTCATTGTTCTTGAGGCCTCCTGCATTCTCTAACCAGCTTTTGCATTTTAGTGTGCAGCCGTGAAAAATACCCAATAGCCACAATTCACGTGTGCATTTCAATCCAATGCAAATGCTTTCACTCTGTGATCTATGCAGATGTTGGCAGCAGCCAGGCAGAGGACACTGAGTGATGTGAGTGGGAAAAAAGTGATTAAAGATATTGACATAAAAAGGAGGAGTTATGTTCAGAATACTGCTTTTGTTTTCTCCACAATAAAGGAGACTCCAAAGACGTCCAGACAAACACAGTTAAAGTTATCAAGAGAAATCACAATACCTGGAAAAGACGATTAAACCCAACGTCCGACTTTGAATGAAAAGGGAAAGATGCTGTTTGAGTTGACGCAGGAAGTGTCAGCTGATCGTCTGCAGGACTGACGACTCAGCACTTCACTGAGCTGATGTCAGCTGCTGTGATCTTATTTCGGGTCTGCTTCAAGTTTCCACCTCTGCGGAAGTGGATTTATGTGTTTTTAGGGCTGATTATAACGACATAAAGAAGGAGCTGAAGTAAAGGCTGCCAGGTTTTTATGGAGCAAAGTAAAGAAAAATGTTCACCTTTACTTAATGTCAAATTCATTTGTATAATGCGCTCAAAAATATGATGAGTGGCTGAAAAGTTAACAGTTCAAACTTGATCATAGTTCAGACTGCTGACAGTTTAATCAAGCATAAAAACACAGGTGGAAATAATAAACTGACTGGTGGCTGAATCCCATTTAGCTGCTTCATTTTCAGGCTCCTGGTGTCTGCTGACTCATTGTCTTGGTTGCCTAGGTCACTACAAGTTTAACACTGTTATTAATAACACCTGTGCTTTTTCTCATCACAGGTTGAAATGTCTGCTGTGTACAAATATGTGTAAAGGCTTGATAGTAACTTATTGTTGTTGCTTATTTTCTATATTTCTAATTATGTTCTTGAAAGACATTTTAAAAAGTATTTTGACAGTATCTAGTATCGGTGCACCCAAGTTACAACGAGGATTTGAATACTTTTCAGACCATATATTCAGTTGAAATGCTGAAAACGTAAAAGTAATTAGAACTATTTAAAAGTACAGAGGTGTCTGTTTTATACATTTATTTTTAGCCACTTTAGTAACACAGCTCTAGGGAGAGAAATGTTGGTCTGTGTGGACTGCTTTGGTCCAGACCATAGAATGAAATATCTCAACAATTGGAAGGATTACCATGAAATTTTGAACAAACATCTAGCACCATCACTAGATCAATATTTCAATCTGATCAACACTTTGGTTTATCAATAAATACTTTTAAAAATGAATATCCATCAGTCTCATTTACTTTGGTAAACATAACTATAACTGTTTCACCTTAGTGTGGCCACACGGAGCTGTTAGCATGTTTGATGTCACCTCCATTATTCTGGTGTGAAACTCGGGTGAAGAATTCTCTGGCAACCCCCAACCCTACTCCACACCACACATTTTATTTTGATATATTTCAAGAACAGGTTTTTATTGATGACGCACCCAAACATCTATACTGTAGGATTACCTTCAGTGGGCTAGATTCTCTTATTTACATAACGCTTCCACAAAGTCTTACAAATACTTGGTAGGTTTCATGTCAAAGAATAGATATAATACATTAAGAACTGGAGAACAGGAGATTTAAATGTTTTATAAAGCAATTGTCACAACAAATCTACAAATAAAATGTTTGATAGAAAAGAAACAAAAGCAATAATTAACTTAACTAATGCAAAACCTACATCAAAATCTGTACAAGCCAGTTTTGGAGCGTCCATGAAATAAGGAGGGAATGCAGCTCTTCTGTGTTTCTGTCCTCGACAGTTCTGATAAAGGCAGGTGTCTCCTGTAAATCTTTCAAAGGCAAGGATGAGATAAACCAAGCAGTTTGTACAGCGAATCTCGTCCTTTTCTTTTGTTGCCTCAAACAACGGACAAGTGTGGGATGTGGGAAGACAGTTTTTTCCACTTCTGTTGGTGGTTTGTTCTCACTTGATGTGGACGACTTTCTCATCTGTTTTTAAACGTTTGCGTCTGGGCTGTATGAAGTCCTCCCCGGAGTCGTCCGTGTCGACGTCCTCTTTTTCCTCGGTTTCCATGGACTCGGGTTCAGACGTTTCAGGGAAGTTCTGCTCTGGGAAGATCTCCTGCAGCTTCTCCTCAAAGTACAGGCTCACTGCCTTGCCGGATATCGCCATCTCCGATCCCACCTGTCGGGAAGGGGAGGAATAGGAGGAGGAGAAAGGGGTGGGTAGAAGAGTGATGTGGAGAAAGCAGGGTTTGACGGTACCGTTGAGCGGGAAGAATGAATGGGTTGAAGCAGGGAAGAGGAAGAGGAGAATGAGGAGACAAATTAGATCTGGTTAAGACTTCTGGTGGCAGGGTGGCCCCGGCTCAACCTTGCTGTACAGAGCAGAGATATCCTGCTGCCCCACCCCGTCCCCACTGTGGCTCCACGAAGCATTTCCACATGTCAGAGTTACAAAAATTGACTAGCTCAAAAAATTCAATTCAATGTAAACCACTAAACATTTTTTTAAATATAAATGTAATAGCGTGTTCACACCAGGCTGTTCGGAGCATTTCAGACTGACTCTGAAATGCCTTCCATTTAGTTCAGGGGTCACAAATCTCTACGGAGAATGAACTCTGAACAGGAAACAGGACTTCACTGGTATTAAAAGAAAGACTGCGATATTAAAACCAGGAGATGTTTGAGCTTAGAAAGCCTAGAAGACCAAAATGAAGTCTGGATTGATGCTCGTGTGCAGCAGTTTGCTTGAAACTAGACATTTTAAAGAAGAGACTATAATATGCTGAGCAAGCCATGATTAATCCTGAGCATTTCACATCCTTACATTTATACCTCTTACATTAATTGTACTGTCACAGGTAAACACTGTTTTCACTCTCATATCCGTACATTTTCACTTTCACATACATTTTATTACTCTTCTCTTATGAATATATTTTCACCATTAATAATGCATTAACGCTCACGTGTATATACACTTAATCAAACAATATCTTATTAAATCTGATTACAAGACCCTCAATCCTCACAGTGGAGCTCTTATTAAATATTTGCACTGAAAAATGAAAAGAAATCCCTGGATTATGACTGGACTTTTATTTACCATATTCATTAGTTAAGAATACTCTAAAGTATTTTTTTGCTAAAAAGGGGAAACTAAAATTAAAAGGAGACTGTTTAACATATCTCAAGAATTACTTTTATCTAATTATCTTAGTAGCCGAATCTTTTAGAATGATGTATTTTTAACAAATGCTAGTGTTTGAAACAATGTGCCTCAGCCACCTAACTGTGGTCAGGAGGGATTTATAGATCCATACCTGCCTGTTCTGAGTGCAGCATCACTTCGTCTCTCTCTCCCTCACACTGGCCTCACACTCTTTTTGTCCTGTAGCCAGTTGAGTGAAGCCCAAGTGTGCCAATGTGACCGACAAAACAAGTCATTTTGTCTTCCCTGGACACATATGGTTAATTACATCGCTTTGAACTACAGCTGAACACGCTGTATGAGGGAATACATTTAATGAATGTATTGACACGGCTAATATTAGGTAGGTTATAGAGTCATAATGTCAGCTTCGATTACTTTTAAATTAATTTCCCGGCCTTAATATATACACACACATGTATTGTTCATGATGGAATGTATGTGTGAGGCTCAGAATTCATTACGGCTTGCACAGCTCCTCATAAAATGAAACACATAAACATTACATTTTACATATTCACTCGGTCACACCCTAGCACCAAATGAACTGGACTCAAGACCTTTGCTGTAAATTAAACCAAATAAAAAAAGCATTTATAGACTTTTTCCAGGACCTCAGAACACCCTGTGATATATCATACTGTTCTTACTACGTTTCATTAAGATGAAGGGCAAAGAAGTTCAATCCATTTTTCAGCCTTTTTTTATGTGTAATTTTTTTATGAGTCTGCTGCTCAAGACATGTCTATATGAAGGTCAGGGGCAAAAACATTTCTTGGAGCCTCAGTGGGAGGGGACAGGACATCTGTGCTCTATTTGAAACGGCTTACCTGCGTATTAATCTGTTTCTCCTCATCATAAACCTGGATTATTCGAGACATCTAAAAAGGGGCAATAACATTACAACAAAGACAGTGAAGCAGCAGGGGGGGAAGAGAAGAGTTCACAGCACAGGCAGGTTAGATAATAACAGATCAGGAATCTGTTTACGGCCTACTGTGCTCAAGCCTACGAGGAGTGTCGTCACCAAGTCGTCACTGCAGAAATTAACAGCAAGTGAAGTCTGCGCTCGGTCTACTTCAGTCTGATTAGTTAACAGGCTTCAGGAAACACTATAAAAAGAGTGATGAGGGTAACTAGTGTATAAATCTGCAGCATATTCTCTTTATCACCATCTGTATGAAACAGCAGCTCTTAAAAGTCTGTGTTTGACGTTTCTTCACAATTTGCTTGTAAATAAATGCATTATTCAAGCTTCTGTATGTTGACAGTAAATGTGAAGAATGTGGTCTTTACAGCTGATTTAGTCAAAGCAATGAATCCATCAGATTATGTGACTGTAGCTGACTGAAAATAGTTTATACTTGAAGAAAGTATTAACATTATCAAAGGCTTCAATTAACTGGTGCTTTTCCACTCTCCAAAGCCCTCCATTCTAACTGGCAGCCTTTGAAAAACAACATTTTCATTACGTTTAAGAGACTACAACTGGTTTATATGCAGCATTTTCTGGCAATAGACCAATCTTTTAATTTTATTCAAAGCATTTAAAAAGGATTACAGCAATTACTTCACTTTTTTAGTTTTCTAATGCTCACATCTAGTATAAAATAGATTTTTGTAGTGTATGTGTGGAGCTACGGATTATTTTCCTACTTAAACAGCAGGATTGATCCACACGCCGCTTTTTGTTAACATAGAGAATCTGATTATTTAAATCACACAGATTTCATTTGTTGTAATGAGAATTGTTTCACAGGTTTAAAAGCCTCCCGTTGTGAGAGATATAACTATAGAAAGAGCTTCAATCTATCTTGAAAATGTAAACCTTTATATGTGTTGCCATGGGTGATGCCCTGTGTTACCACCTGATTAGTCACATGAGTGATTAGTCAACAATTAATGACCTTAAGATTTGGGTCATCTAATTACAGTGATGAAATGTCTTTCACCCGACCCTGCTTGCTGTTAATTTTAGTGACATAATAAACATCATAAGTATGGTGAGGTCGTCCTGCGAGGAACAGAGCCTGTCCTGTCACCGTTAGCCAAATGAGGTGATGTCTCAGGGTAGTCTGAGGTGTTATCCCAGACACCACTTGATCAATAGAAGCTCTGTCATGTGGTTGGAAGGTGTAACACATGAGCATATACAGTACTTTATAGCAGACTCATATAGGTGACATATCAAGCAAGACTGTATTAACTGTGTTCCAGTACAGACAGAAGACATCAAAATGTAAAGAGGCAACGCAGATAAATAATATACATTCAAATATACACACACACCCATGTGAAAAATAAGATAGTGAATAGTCATCCATTAAAAACCAAACTTGTGTTTTATCATTTGTGATACAGAAAGGGTTAACAGGGTTCGGACAGTGTTCCTGCAGCCACGTGGAAAAGAGCACAAAGACGTTTTTACACTCCATCAGGCGGTGTTAGTAAGTGGACAGAACTGGTACGCACGCAGCAGGCCGTAAGCACCACTTCCCACCTCCTTTTATCCCATTGTCAGGGTTTGTCTTCACATTAAGGTTAGACTAATATAGTGGCTTTCATTGAAGTGCTATAAAATAATTAACACTGCTTTATAAACATTGCTTTATTTATTTGCTTACCTTGGTCAGTGAAATATTCATTGAAAGGGTAATCGGTTTGGTTTTTTTTAAATCGGCTCATTGCAATTAAAACTTCAACCCATATCAGTCTAACCCTTGTCTGCATGCACACATACGAGCAGATGCCATAAACCAAAGCAAGCTGAAAGACCCATGCTGCTCACCTCATTGTATTCTGCACAGTTTTTGAAGACCAGGCGCATGTCAGACACAAACTCTTGGATGGACTGGTAGTAATGGGTGCTCCGTAACTGCAGCTTCTTCTTGACTTTCTTCAGGTCCATGGGTTTCTTGATGATCCTGTAGTAGTTGGGCACCTAGGTTCAACAAATTGTGGGTTAGACTACATCATGAGTGCAGAGAAATATCCACTGGTGTAAATAAAATAATGGTGAGATTATTATGAGAGGCCTAACTAGAGAACTGTTTCTACAATATGACCAGGGTGTTACAAATTAACATCTTGAAATGTTTAATTTAATACTAGGGCTCTTTTTGGACTCCCACCCAGAACGTGTACCCTTAATGCAACCAGCAATGATTAACAATCACACACCACATTATAAAACTTTTTTAATTTGTAGTGAGTGGGAATCTGAATGTGATTATATATTAGGAAGAGCTGGCCATTCAACATGATGGGTATTGAATGAAGTACTCAATTGGTATCAGTATCACTTTAAGGCTACTTGAATTGGTACTGGTATGGTAATTTTTTTAATGATACCCAGCCCTAACAACCACAAATATTTAAGATGAGTTTCATTAAATTTTTCCTTTATTTAATGCAAAACAAATAAAAATTAAAAAGAATACACTGAATATAAATAACCATGTTTCCATCAAGTCTCTCCTTTTAATCATATTGAAGACACATTAATCTGACCTGATTATGATAGTCAGCTACTTGCTTTACCAACATGCAGGCTATGAAATTATGTTAATTTGTATAACTCTTAATCACAAGCATGTCTCCAAGGAGCTCAAAAAGTAATGAGGCCACCAAGCATTAATTAATCAATTATTAATCACAGGAAAAATGATACAACACAGTGCAATACAATAAAACAGGGAAAATACCAGCACACAGGACATAAAATAAGTGCTGTTGGGGTTTTTTTTGTTGCATTTTAAAACTTTTCTGGTTTGTATTGTATCGACCAATGAGCCATTGTTGGATGTTTACACTTATCATGAAAAAACATGTTATTCTCTACCTTTCTTTTCTTGTGCTATACCAAAATCGTACTGACCCGTTAATTTGGTATACCATTATACCCCTAGTGTGTGTGTGTGTGTGTGTGTGTGTGTATATGTGTATATGTGTGTGGGTGGGTGTGGGTGGGTGGTTTTGAGCCACTTACAGAGGTTGGAACAGGTTCCCTGAAGCCCACGCTGAGCTCATGACAGAAGATGTACAGCAAGAGACGTTCACATCTCTGCACAGAGAAGAAGAAAGAGAATTATCAGTGTTGCAGTAACCATGACAACGCCTCTGAGGATGTGGAGGCTGTACTGACCCTCTGGTCTTCAGGATTCAGGTCGTGCTCTCCTTTGACCTTCCTGCTGTCGTCACAGTACACTATCTCCGGGCTGGATAAACTTCGGCAAAATGTGCAGAGGAAGTCCCCCCTGAGACACAAACATCACACATTAATGGTCAATTAACAGTAGTCAGATCCAAATGATTCAGAACATTGTGGAGTGGTGTA
This sequence comes from Scomber scombrus, assembly GCF_963691925.1. Lineage (NCBI taxonomy): Eukaryota > Metazoa > Chordata > Actinopteri > Scombriformes > Scombridae > Scomber > Scomber scombrus. The sequence continues at coordinate 8,217,263 of NC_084979.1, forward strand.
GTTAGATATTTTTTTAGGTTTTGACTGACATGACTTTGTGCTACTATGGCCCTCTTACTACAAATAAGGTGTCAACTTTGTCTAAAACATGTTCTGGTGTTACTGTTGCTTCTTTGTTGTACTGCACGTCCTCTTTCTGCTCTTTTTTAAACTTTGTGGTTCTACTTATGTCAATGTAGCATTTTGTGTTTCAGTGTATCCAAATACTGCCTCACTGAAAACAGTCTGCCTGCAAATAAACATAATGGTCACACACTTTTTCATTCGAGGGAACAGGAAGATGTGTCCAAACTTTTGACTGGTGCTGTACATCAGTTCCCTAATACTGACCACTTACTTTGGGAAGATTTTGATGGTGGGTACGTGGCATTTCATGTGAAACACCTTTGGACAGTGGTCACAGCACAGCAGGTCACCACCGTTGATACAAACAGCACACCAGTCTTCGTTGGGGTCATCTTCCTTCCCGCCTGGATTGGCCGATGCCCCGCCCCCTTTAGTCTCTGCCCCTTTGTCCAAGTTTCCATTCGTGAGCTGAGAGCCTGTGGTGGTGGTGGTGGTGGTGGTGGTGTTCTCAGTGGACGACGAGGTAGTGGAGGTCATAGTGGTACCAGAAGAAGAGGAGGTGGAGGTACTGGAACCGTTTAGTCCAGAGCAAGGTGTTTCAGACTGGGGCTCGGTTTTGATGCGCTCCCCTAAAGCCCTGACAGCATCTTGACCTGTAGATACGACTCCTAATACAGGAAGAGGACTTTCCTCAGGACTGCTCATCTGCAGGAAAACACACACATCAAAACATAAGTGAAATTAAATACATAAACAAGTTTATCTCATTACTTTGCTTGACCAGTCATAGCACATATAAAAACTATTATCTTTTTATTACCATTTTTTCAACACTGCATTTCCCATTTTCCTTTTAATTTTCCATCTCTTTCTTGCCCTTTCAAATTTAATTAAATATTAATAAAAAGAGCAGATCAAAGATTGATGGATTCTGTCTGAATCCATCAAGTCATTCATGCATAGTGCATACTGATGTGAAAATATTATTACAACAAAACTGTCCAAAAGCAGTCCAAAAAGAACATTTTTTACCATGGATATTTGTCTGTTTTGTGTAATACCAAATATTTTTGGTCAACACTGTCATCATCCTTAGTTCAATTTACATTTGTGGGCACACTGTTATTACTCCCTGTAAATCCGTGTTCCTGCACTCCTCGATTTTCTTTACACAACATTCACAATTAGCTATTGCAACACTGCGAGTCGTTTAATGATGTAAGTGACCAGAACCGCAATGCAGCACAGGTGATCATCTGTCAACATATACAGCAGATCAGTGCAGTATGGTGCTACCACATTCCCACACATTTAGGCTTGATTTAAAACTCCTGGAAAAAGCTTTGTATTCATACCATGCAAGCACTCCTCCCTGCATCATTGCCCCGCTCCGTCTTCAGAGAAGAACCTGGACAGTTGTAGCTGTCGTCTGTACCGGGTTCCTGTTTCACCCTCACCTGCTCCACCGCAGCTCCGCCGCCGGTCCCCGCCCTCCCCGCAGAGCTACAGCTTCAACACACACAAAAACAAATCATGGAGAAAAATAATGCCGTTTGCAGTCATGAACAACAAACTCAAGCAACTACAAGCAAATAATTATTTTAATTCATTGAGATTACAGTGTTAGAAATACATTTTTTTCTGCTACTGTTTGACGTTTCAATCTCTGTCAAATTCATCTTTCACATTGCCCTCTTATCCCTTATGTACTTTCTTTTATTGTTCTCGCTCAACCAGTTTTCAGTAAAACTCTCATGTCTAGTTTAAACTTGGAATCAAACACGATTGATGAACAAACACGGTACTTGCAAACGAGCTGCATCTTGTAATGTGCTAGCCCGTGTCCTTAAACTGATACTGATACAGTATCAAGGTTCAGTGACGCTCAGCAACTGGAAGATGATGAGTTAGCAGATTTATCGGGTATAGCTTGAGATGAAAAATGTTATTGTGGTTGCCTAACCCTAGTTTACGCATGGACTCACAAATCTATGCTGCCCTCTGGTGTCCATCCTACATCCAGATCTGCCAACCTTTTCTGCTTAATGCTGTGACACAAAGGTAGTCAAATGCAACCAGTAGCCACTGTAGGTGTACACAATGAACCTAAACCTAATGAAAAACCTATAGTTTAACTATCAAGGGCTCACCAAATGTTTGTCTTTGGTTAATCTATTAATTCTGTTAACTTGTAAACGTACAACTTGACAACTAAAAAACATTTCAGTATAACATTTTAATAAAATACATAACGTATCTTCTTACCTGCCTCTGCTGCCTGTGCTGGACGTACTAGAAGGTCGTGCTGGTGTGTGAGAGTTAGACAGACCTGCAGATAGAAATGAGAAAACAGGTGATCAATACGTAATGACCTAATATTACAATGCAAATAGGATTTAAGGAGTTAAATCAATGACATTTACAAGTAATCAGTATAATGAAGCAAACATTTCTGGAAATTGAATTTAGGATGGCTTTTCCATTAAATAAGGTAATTTAATTTAGTTTTAAATGAGATTAGTTTTAATAGTATAATAGTTTTGTTGCTGTCCAGTTAATATGTGTCAATTTAATTGTGACTATTTTACAGTCAGAGCCAACGCCTTGGCATTTAGACCTGTATCTGAATCCATAGTCTATATTGTTGTCATAAATCTGATAACACCAGTTTTAGTCAGCATGAAGTAAAGACTGAAAAAATCTGTAACAGAAAGCACGGTTTGATGTAAATGAGAGACGCTGTGAATGGAAGTCCTCTCTATCGAGATGTGGGTACCTGATGATCCAGGAGAGTGTGTGGACAGTCCGGGTGACGGATTCATGTCCACTGAGCCTAACTGATTCTGTGTGCTGGCTGTGATGTAGCGAGTCAGGAGGTGTCCAAGGTTGCTGGAACCGGCATCCTCCAGCTAGTGACAGCAGAAAACCACAGCGTTAAAGAAAACAACAACAAAAGTTACTTCACTGCATTTTTGCAAAATAAAAACTTTTCGCCTCAGACTTTTATATTTGTCTATTTTCGCAACTTCCTGTGAGTGTGTGTGTGTGTGTGTGTGTGTGTGTGTGTGTGTGTGTGTGTGTGTGTTTGTTTGTGTATGTACATATATCTTATTTTGCTTTAAATCCTCTCTAATTAATTTATATTCATATATTTTACAATTCCTCCTCATATTGCGCATTTGTGTATTCATTCTTCTTCCTCTAAAAATGGTCAGATTCCTAACTTCTTTTTTTTATTTTTTATTTGGCAAACAAAATACTAAGGTGGCAGGTAGTTAAAAAAAAAAAAAGAAAGTCCTGCTTGAAACAACCCTACGTGGTTAGAGTGTGCACACCTGAATGGGCGGGATCTCAGGTAGGCAGGGGAGGTTCTCAGGATTTGTGACGGAGGGGATGAGCTCGATGGGACCAATGATGGGGCTGGTAGGGCCGCGGTGAGCGTGGGCTCCGGCCATACTGGCACTGGTGGGACTTGTGGGGTTGGCGTTATGAAGGGATGCCACCGGGAAAGGGCCTGCGTGACCTGGGTTGGAATGCTGCACAGAAAAAGACAGAAAGACGGGTGGAGGGAGAGAGGACGGTGGGAAGGAAGGACAACAACAGAAAAGGGGAGGGAGGAAAGGAGGAGGAGGAATAGGGGGGGGGCAGGAACAATTGACAGGTCATTTATTTTGTTTTATAAGTGTAATTAAAACAACATGGTTGCATGATCATGCATTTGGGTGAGAGGACATGCTGCACAAGACACATAATAAAGTAGGAAAAAGGTGTCAAACCCCTGATTGTAGTAAGAAACGAAACCTTTGGTGGCTCATCTCAGATTCTATAGACATCTGGACACAAAGACAAAAGGGGCTGGATATAGTGCAGGTTTCTCTTACCTAGTCTTACATGCAGGCAATAAATGTACAGTTTTATACTTGACTTCAGCAAACAAACAACTCTGTATGTATAGATACATCTTCGAGGCAGTGCCAAGCTGGACTGAATGAGGAAACAGTACCGTTGCACCCTTTTCTGAAATGTTTAACATCAGTTTTACCTGTCATGGCTGTGTTTTGGTTATGGAAGGTCAGATACCCCAGTATCTAAATTCAATTTTTTTTTTTTTTTTTTTTTTTTTTAAATCAAATGTACATTTAATTTACCATTTGTATACTCAAAATTTAAATACAAAAATCACATTAATATGTTTGAAAAGGCAATAAAATTAAAACGGACAAAAGTAAAACCCTAAAAAAAGAAATTGAAGGTGAAATGGATTGTGCATTTGTATTTATTTATTTTTTTTACCTGGCAGAAAATGTACTACTTAAACTTGAAAACAGAAATGCAAACTGGAATTTTCCATTTTAGTTCAGACTCAGCGATTTGCATTTGCATTTGAATAATGGCAGCATTCATTGAAGGTAGTCTACTTTGGTCACCTATCAGAAGTTTTGGGTAGATATAATTTCCCTATCCAAAGCAGAAACTTACCAAAACATAATGTTGGGCCAATATTGGTTTTTCACTGAACCACATGAACAAACATTTTTTTTAATTTTTTTAGAAGAACTGAAACATGTGGTTTGTCCTCTTTTTTACAGTTGAAGCCTGTTGATACTCTCTGGTGGTCAAACTATGTAACGACGTCACTGTTAATAACGCACTGCTATTTCTGGCTATTCATCAGCTGAGAGACATCAGTATTAATTTCCAATAGCAATATATCTGTGATAAATTAATCAGCCAATATATCAGAGGCTCTACGAGGAAGTCAGCCTCAGAATCACAGTTTGAACAAACTATAATCAAAACAACCAAAACCACAAACGAGGAAATGCAAATATACCTGTTGACCTCATGACTTTCTACAGTCTAGTAGGTCCAAAATCAAAATGAGACCTAACTTCAATGTCTGTTAGTATTGCACAGTTATCTGATGCATTACATAAAAAGGATGCACAAACAATACACTGTAAACATTGTATATTGCTTTGTCAGGTAGGCTGTTTGGTTGCTTCAGCCCAGCCCTGCCTTGTGTATCTATACAGTAACTGCTGTCGCACTCGAGGTGACATTTTGGGATAAACAATCTTTCAGTGGTCATATTTGCATCATCAAAACATCGCATGAGAAAACCTGTATTTAACACCACATTCACATCGGTTCATCTTTTTCCATGCAGTTAACCCAGGGTGTGTTTGCACTGACCTGTCTCTGTAGCTGAGGCTGCATCATGGAGGGATACTGCTGTCCGTTATGTCTCGGCTGAGCTGAGGGCATCCGACCCTGTGGCATACCCGATAGACGCATGTGGTGGGACGACGGGTACATAGGGGGACCTGGACCACCGTTCATACCCCCAGGCCCTCTCTGGAGTTGCTGCATACTGATGAGCCTTGGAGGCTGGTCAGAAATCACATAAAAAAAATGGAGAAACAGTGCATTTAAAAATCACATAAATACAACCATGGCAAATAATGCAAACATGAGGCATTTCTCAGGGTCATGTAATCGTAGGTCCAATATATAGTTAACGCTGGCAAGACAATCTGATTCGTGGATCCCAAGAAATACCAAATATGTGTGGCTTCACAAGTGTAAAAAAAACACCATATACTGAATAGTTTGGGGGTTGGACAAATTAAGATATTTTAAGAGATCCCTTTGGTTTCTGGTCCCTTGTGATGGCCACACTCTTTTTCAAGTTTTATGGACTAAATGAATAATAGAATAAAGGAAAAAGAAAGAGAGGTTGTCTGGCAGGTAGGAGATCAATATGAAGCCAAATGTTTTGGAAAATTAAGTAATTCATGGTTGAACGCCTGAAAAATGTAAAAGCTGGTATGGTTTTTAAAGTTTAATAAAGAAACAAGCAAGTCTTAGTGAAGGTGGTCAACAAATCTTCAAAGGCAAGTGACGCGATAACGCAAATTTACATAATGGTCACATAATGGTCTTGCGTCCAAACTCGAGCGAGTAGCGCGACGGATTCTCGTTTGTCACGCGAGTAATTCGCGTTCATCGAGTTTGGTGGGAACGCCCCTTTAGGATAAATAATCTTAATCTTGTATAGTCAGACCTCTTTGTGGTAAAGCTCCAGAAAATCTCACCCAAAACTTCACAAGTAAAAAAAATCTGGACAAGTCACTAGTGTGATCGATTGGACAATGGATCTCCATCTTATTCTACAGTGGTACCTTAAATGGTGAGTGTTTTCCATACCTGCTGCTGAGCCATGGGCGGTCCAGTCTGTCTGGCGTGCTGCTGGGACATTTGTGAAGCGATGCGCATCTGTTGCTGAATCTGCTGCTGGTGCTGCTGTTGTTGCTGCTGTTGCTTTTGCTGGGCGTAAGCTGCCTGCTGCATGTGCTGCAGCCGGAGCTGGGCCAGGTTGATCTGTCCTGGGTGTTTGCCGGGTTGACTTTGACCTGGTGAAATGGGCGGTCCTGCTACCATTACGCCAGGCGGCTGTGCGGGTGGAGGTGGCTTCTCAATTACCAAATTACCTTGAATTAGAAGAAGGGTAATGACAGTGAGAGGACTTTAAAGCAAGAAGTGCATAACTGTGAAATGTTGTATTTATACAGCAAGGACAGGGTACATTAATCAATTAATTACCCCTTAATTTTCAAGATATAAATGGCCACTGTACAGAAAGGCAAGACTTAATCTGGCAGGCTAGATGATGGTTATCATGTATAAATAAGTATGCAAAGACTAAAATATCAGATAAAACATATTTCAATGGCAAATTAAGACTGTTCTCATCTCTCATCTTAATTTGCATAAATCGATAAAAACCTGAAAGTAATATTTAATGCATAGAAATATTGACTGATGAGGTAATTGAGTCTTCTCACCTAGATTCACCACGTTTCTGGCCCAGAATGTTGGATCACAGAAAAAGCGCACAACTCCGTTGGCCTGGGGTGCTGGCTCCAATCTTGCCTTGAAGAGCTGGCGAAGCTGGAACAGAATCTACACACAGACACACAATTTCCTTCAGTCACTGAGACTGGCTAAAAAACAGAAACAAATAACCCATTTGTTTATGTGCCCTTTGGGGGCATTACTCCACATTCCCACAATGAAGTTATCTCAATTATCTCATTTGCTGACTGCCTTGTGGTAAGCAGTCAAATCCATGTGACAGAGGTACCATTTGTAAAAAAAAAAAAAGTAAAAGTAGACTAGATACAACACTTTATCTATTTATTGCCATCAATGACAAGTTCTGAAGCAGATGCAACACAAAAATTCTTCAAAACAGGAATTTAACACTAGAGCTAAGACAATTCCTGTGATACACAGAAGAACATTTAAAACCAAATGCAGTTTCTTCATGGTCACATGTCACATAGTTTATGAGGTAAATTCTTTTTTGTTTGGAGTACGCTGTCGACTTTTAGCCTCTGAAACTGCTGAACAATGGGGGGCAAACATACCGGCCTCTTGCTGTAAAGCAGCGCCGTGCTGCTGCCAGTACTGATGGCCCAGTGGCAGAAGTTGAGCACATGGTGGATCTGTTGGGCGAGCTGCGTTGTATCCTTATGTTGAGCCACGAGCCTCATACTGCGCTCTTTGGTCACACTCTAAACAAAAAGAGAGATTATTTTGGTTAAGGGACAGCTGAAAAAGCCTGAACACTACAGCTGAACACTCCAGACCAAACCAAATCTCTATCCAAGGCTATTACAAAAATGTTAGAATATGCATGGAGATGGATTAGATGATTAGATTTGATTAGATTATAATGTAATGATCCTCATGGGAGCTCAGGTTATTGCAGCAGCGGATAATAAAATGTGGCAAAGAAAAACAAATAAAAAATAGCATGGCAAATGGAGGGCTTGGTCAAATATTAAACTTGTTTTAATGATGGAACTGAGTAAAACTATATTATAAAAGTTGTGTAAAAAAACTGTTAAAGACCTATTACAATAAACATATGATATTATCTTACCTCTAACTGTTGCAACAAGGATTTGCCCTTCTTGTTGATCTCGTTTATTAAAGTAAACACTGCGATTTTGATCTCATGCTCCACCTTCCTATGCGTCTCATTCAGCTCTTTTAACCTGGAGTAAAAGAGAACATAGTAAACCACTTAACTTCAAGACACCGGCGGCCACCATTAAAAATGCTGACTGCGTGAGAGAGGAAGATGGTAATGAAAAGCTCTTACCTGCTTTGCACCTGAGAGACAGAGTAATGGACGTAGTTCTTCTTTTCCTGTAGTTTGGCCATGCTGCTCTCAATGATGCCTTTCTGGTTCTGGAAAGCCTCCTCCAGAAACTGGTACCTAAGAGGAGAGGGATAATCCACAGAGTCACCAACAATGTTCAATGAACTGAATGGCATTGGGCCAGATACAAGAATATGTTCGTATTTTTTTCTTAAATTTGTCGTACTTTTTTCGTGAGGTGGACCTTTACGAGTGTGCTACGTCGGATTTACCAAACACTTGTATCACCAGGAATATATCATAGTTTCAATTGCCAATTTAAATGACTGACATATCTCCCTAAATTGTTAAACAGCCTACTACTTTAATACTAAAGTAGTATAAGAGTAATGTCATCATGATTATGGATTCAGAAGAGCATTTAATGAACGGGACATAATCCATTAGTCAGGGTGTGACCTACAGGGGAGCCAGGGGAAGCTTGGCTCTCCTCAATAAGACACGAGCTCCCCTGATTTGTGGGGGTTTTTTTGCGGAGGGGTCTCTAAAATACTGACAATATAATATTCACTCAGTCTTGGCACTGAATTGTCATTATTATTTTTTCTATTATGTGGTAGTCAGCATACAGTGATGTCAAAAAGAAAAGCCAAGTCAGTTGACTCTGAAGACCAGAGCCAGCGGCGTCTTCTGCCGCAAATGTTAGTGACAGCTGCTGATGTAACACCTGCTGCCGGTACTGTAAGTACAAACCCGCAACACTCATAATTTTGTTCGTACCTAAAATCCCAAATCCTCGCAAATCACTCATACGCATGATTTACGAACAAATCTGTGCGTACGAATGTTTCTTGCATCTGGCCCAATGAGTTTATTAACTGCATTAAACATCAAATAAAAATAGGGTAAAAATAAATACAGCGGGAAAAATTTGAATTGAACACATCACTATTTTTCTCAGTAAATATATTGCTATTAACATGAAATTTTCACCAGATGTCAGGGACAACCGAAGTAATCCACCCATACAAAAAAAACAAAATAAATAAGTTCAGAAATTAAGTTATGTGTAATAAAATGGAATGACACAGGGAAAAAATATTGAACGCGCTTAGAGAAATTTATTTAATACTTCGTACAAAAGCCTTTGTTGGTAATGACAGCTTCAAGACGCCTCCTGTATGGAAAAACTAGTCTCATGCATTGCTCAGAAGTGATTTCAGTGGGCCTCTTCTATGAACTCTGATCTTAAGTTCATTCCATAGATTTTCTATTGGATTCAAGTCAGGTGATTGGCTGGGCCATTGTAGCAGCTTTATTTTCTTTCTCTGAAACCGATTGAGAGTTTCCTTGGCTGTGTGTTTGGCGTCATTGTCTTGCTGAAATGTCCACCCTTCTTTAATCTTCATCTTCCTGGTAGATGGTGGCAGATTTTTATCAAGAATGTCTCGGTACATTTTTCCATTCATCCTTCCTTCAATTATATGAAGTTTGCCAGTGTCGTATGCTGAAAAACAGCCCCACACCATGATGTTCCCACCTCCAAACTTCACTGTTGGTATGGTGTTTCCTGGGTGATGTGCAGTGACATTTGACCTCCAAACATGGTGTGTATTATGGCATCCAAAGAGTTCAATTTTGGTCTCATCTGACCAGACTATATTCTCCCATTATTTCACAGGCTTGTCTAAATGTTGTGCAGCAAACTTTAAACCTGCTTCAACATGCTTTTTTCTTTAGCAATTGAGTGTTGCGTGGTGAGCGTGAATACAGGCCATGGTGGTTGAGTGCATTACTTATTGTTTTCTTTGAAACAATTGTACCTGCTATCAGGTCTTTCTGAAGGTCTCCACAAATAGTCCTTGGCTCTTGGACAACTCTTCTGATAATTATTTTCACTCCTGTCAGAAATCTTGCGAGGAGCACCTGGTCGTGGCTGGTTTACGGTGAAATGATGTTCTTTCCACTTCCAGATAATGGCCCCAACAGTGCTCACTGGAACATTCAGAAGCTTAGAAAATCTTTCTGTAATTAATGCCATCAGTATGTTTTGCAACAATAAGGTTGCAAAGGTCTTGAGAGAGCGCTTTGCTTTTACCCATCATGAGATGTTTCTTGTGTGACACCTTGGTAATGAGACACCTTTTTATTGGTCATCAGTTGGGAATGAACCAATTGATATTGATCTGCAAGTGGCAGCATTGCTGTCTTTTCTGTTCTATTACTTTTAGATTTTAGCTGGTGTTTTGGCTTTCTATGACTTTTTGCACCTCCCTTTCTTCATGTGTTCAATACTTTTTCCCTGTGTCATTTCACATTATTACACATTACTTAATTTATGGACACCTATAGTTTGATCTCTGTGCATGTGTGGATTGCATGGGTTGTTACTGACGTCTGGTGAAAATGTCATGTCAATAGCACCTTTAGAAACATATTTACTGAGAAAATGGTGATGTGTTCAATACTTATTTTACCCGCTGTATATGAGGTTTCGAAGGAAAAAAGTAATATGAGAGACAATGTCAACTTCTTTCCATCCTAACGAATAGGTGCTTCCATTCACCTTGCAAGATGTACATCAGATCCTGATTAGATACAGACAGGGAATTTGACCTACTGGTATCATCTACCAATGGGTTTGTAGATAACAGCCTTGAAGCTGAAGGCAATAGATTCTGTTTTAAATAGTTTCCTGCTGGAACAGTTTGATGAAACAGCAGCTGTCAGCCTAAGTTGACTCCCTGATTCTCTAATGTGATTCAACACCTTAAACAGATTGAGAGATTTAATAAAAAATGCACCTATGGACAATATTGAAACAACCGCAGAACAAGGATCTGTTTGGGATTCATTTCTTGAATTTACTTCATTGAACCTAATATTGGATTTTTTTTTGTTAATACTGGGTGTATTATGTTCCCATTGTTGTATTTTAGTCCCATTTATATAATTTGTAATTGGTACTTTTATTAAGACTGATGTGGGATACATAATTTAGCCTGGAGGGGTGTAATTATATTTTATATTAACTACATTGTTGTCCTTGTATTACCTCTGCTGCCATGAAGCTGACTAGTGGGACTGTCTTTGTTTGTGACCAACAATAACCTGAGAAGTCGTCTTTGGAAACAGTTTGGAAAAGGTCAGGCACTTTCAAAAAAAATACTTAACAGGTGATCTGTCTATCACCGTTTTGCCTTACGAGGCAGCTGGATGCACAAGATCTTGCAATAATCCTCATAGGATTGATTGGTCGGAACCACCGGTGGTTCAGACACCAAGTTCTAACTTGAAGCCTGACCAGATGGATCCTCTTGTGATGTGATCTCACGAATCCAGCTGCCTCGCAAAGATTGAACATTTCTGTCTTCCACACTCCCAGTTACAAAAACATAGAGCTCACATGTGTCAGTAGATAAATGTAACGGCTCTCTGTAACATTTATATACTGAATTAAGCTGAAATCAATATCTTCCTGCAAAGTAGACAGTCAGTCGAAAATGGTGGGAAACTGTGGCAGAAATAGTCAAAAAGATGCTGGTACCATACCAGTTAAAGTATTAACTGGTAATATGGTAGCCCATAAGAAATAAAATAGGTGTTTGCATGCTGAGCTACCTGTGCTCCTTGTGCTCCAGCAGCTGGCAGTCCCTACAGGTCAAGGTGTCACAGGTCTCACAGAAAAGCTTCAGTGGTTCCTGCTTGTGAATGGGACAGAAAACAGGTCTCTGTCCTGGTGTACCAACAGACTCTACAGACACACAAGAGAGAGAAGAGACACCAATGAGGCTCAGCAAGAGAAACAGAAATAAAAAGAGAAGCAAATTTATCACTGAATATGGTAAAAGAAAGAACAATAGCCGAATAGACAGCAGCAGCAAAAAAAGGATTTATTAAACCCCCCCACTACTTATATCAATGCCAGTTTTTAAGGACTCAAAAAACTCTGGTCAGAGCTTCAGGATGCACAGTCTCCCCAGTTCAAGGTACCATCCCAGCAATCAGACTCTGCAGCACTGTTGCCATAGCAACAGCCTATAACCAGCACCACATTCACTGTGCTTCTACCAGGGTTTATTATGGCTTTTGCAGTTGGTCCTTCCCTCAGAGTGAGGGTCGGCCATCTTACCAGAGGCAGCGTCAGCATCCTCCTTTGTGTGAATCTTGTGGTCCTTGGTGATTTTGACCCTCTGGTGGGCTTCCACGCACGTCTTACACAGCCATTCTCCACACTCCACACAGAAGCCTATGGTTCCTGCATTGTCCTCACAACTTGTGCACACCTTGAGAAGATAACAACAATGAGCGTTTACAAGAAGTCTGGATAGAATCAGAGCTGATCCAGTCTCTAGTACTGGTGCAGATACAGCTTCAATGTACATTCGTGGATCATCAAATGTTGTTGCTTTTACATCTGACACTGAGCTTTAATTAATGAAGCATGCTTTGAGAACAACTGAGCATTTCCAGCCAGAAGAAAAATGTCTGATGTGAAAGTTCTTACTGATACTAACAGTTTCATGATTTTTTGCGTGTCTCTGATAATAATATTAAAACCAAAAAGGCCATCAACAGTCAACACTGTACTTTGATGTTATTTGTGTTCTACTTGTTTTGACAACTAAAGGGTGAGGAATTACAGGTCTTTAAGAAATGTGGTCTGATGTTGTCACTGACTAAATGGTTGTGGATTTTTTTATGGCAATACATTGGTTTGTTTGAATTGGGAGCATTAATGGACGATGCAAACTGTATGTCTGAGTGATGGATTAAGACATCAAGAGACTGAGGTTTCATCCAGTGAAATCAACAATTCCTCACCTTCCAGTCATGTCAATATATGGTGGTCACAAAACACAAAAATATCTATGGATAAAAAGTAGTTGTAGGTGTTATAATATATGTAATAAGAGAACAACGCAACTATAAACAAAACAAACATGCACAGTTACTATGCAACTTTGCTTTGTTTATGTTAACTTTGCAGCATTATTTCCACATACACAGATGTCATACTTCCATATTTTACTGCTGCTGAGGCTTGTGTTAGCTCTAATACAAAGCATGGTGGACTCCCTCATGCTGTGACTATATTGTTCAGTTGCCGTATGGTGACTGTTATGCAAAGTACTTTTTAAGATTGTGCTCCACACATTAAAGTCTGACACTGGATCAAAAAGGTTAAATACTTAGAATCTTGGAAAAACAAGAAACAAGGAGGAGATTCTTGAATCTGTCTACAGAGGATTAGAATAATGTCTAAACTAAAAAAAAACTAAAACTTCCTACTGACAGTCTTGGAAGAATCCCGGAAGAAAAAAGAAGACCTTACAAACGCGTGGCACGGAACCAACATCTCTTTGAAATACTCTTAGCAGCCATCAATAAAGTCATCACACAAAAATGGCGGAAAGCTTGTCATCCAAACAAGAATTACTTAGTAACAATTAATGATCAAAATGAACTGAAAAAGAAAAGTATGACCTTTGTTTTAATATATAAGGAGTCTTAAAGACTCTAAAATGGTTTGATCCAATTCTCTGAATAAAGACATGTTACTGAACGTGTTGCTGTTAATGTCAAAGCCAGCTAGACAGCATGAATGAGTACTTTACTTTGATAAAAATAAAATGTCAGAGCCACCAAGATAGTCCCGAAACCCATCAAAACACAAGAGGAAAGCTTACGTGGCAAAACACTGGAGTTGGACACACAAATTGTACAAAGCAGCCGTTTTGACATACCTGTGCAGACTTTTCATCAGATGTGCTGGTAGCCTCTGTGGTGTCTTTGACAAAGTAGTTGTCGATAATATCGCTCTGTTTGTAGTCCTGGTGGCACACTGAACAGCGCATAACATTCACTAAAGACAAAAGAGAATAGAAAGGAGGGGGGGGGGGGGGGGGGGTGCAAGTCAGAAAAGGTCAAAAAGTCACACACTAGTAACAAGTTTAATGCTTGGTCATATTTCATTAATGACTGATCAAACAAGCAGTCATCCTTTTGACAAGCAGATATGAGAGCCATTACCTGACTTCTTCACTCTGGGCTAAGAATAGTCCTGTTTCAAACAAGCGATGTTTAATAAAAGGCCTTAAGCAGACTTTCAGCTAATCTCCATAATTTCCTTTAGGTGAATTCCTGTTGTTATTAAAAATTCTCTGCACTGTGGGACACGCATTGCCTATTCATGGGGGCTAATTGATTTAACGCTTGTCTCCAGAATATTCAATCTCGTCATCCTTGGCATTTTTATTAGAATATTAAATCACATGGCCAAACAACGAGGACTGTTTCACTTAATCATTTTAGTTGGGTCTCGTTAATGGAATTAGTTGAATTACTGCTATAATCATACACGCCGACAAATAATTGGTTGAGCGCATTAACTTATTTTCTAAAGTCTAATATTATGCACAAGATTTAACTTCACATGAATTTTTTAAATTGAGTCAGCATAATATGTTGCCACTCCTGTACCTCATAAACCCATAAATTTCCCCCTCCCCAGCCAGCTGAGGTAAAAACCGGTGTGAGCCAGTTTGAGCCAGTCTACACTGACTCGAGCAGCACACAGCCGGTTTGTGTAAGCTCCAGCTGCATGGGTCCCTGAGTGATTGGTTGTAAAAGCAGCTGGACTGGGATTGTGTTGAGAGACACACACACACACACACACACACACACACACACACACACACACACACACACACACACACACACACACACACACACACACACACACACACACACACACACACACACACACACACACACACACACACACACACACACACACACACACACACACACACACACACACACACACACACACACACACACACAAAAACCAACATACCACACAGCTGTCACTCTAAACTGGAGCAGCTTCAGCTCTGTATGTATACCTCCCCCTCCCCCTCAAATCAACACATATATTAAATTAATACCTTATTTTTTATTTATTTGGGTCAATATGAAGGGGACTTTAGACTTTAATAACATATTTTAACCTCAATAACAGACACACATTAACATAGTCATTACACTTTGTTGCTAACACTGTGTAATGACTATGTTAATGTTAAGTAATAGGTACCACTGGTTATAACAGACAAGAGAAAGCTGTCATCAAAGCCTAAAATTAGCACTAAGATGAGACCAAATGTGTGTGAAATACAGGAAAATAGAGAAATCTCAGGTGATATCACTTATCTTGGGTTACGGTTCAGAGGACAGATATCATTTGATTGCTTGGTGTAAGTATTCATTTTTACTTTAATACAAAAATTAGATTTAGAGAACGGGCTTTGATTAACCCTGTCAAATTTTAATTAGATTTTAATATAGAATGGCAATTATTGGACCACAGTTGCAGAATATTTTCTTAACTAAGTAATAAGTAATGCTGTGAGAAAAAAAAGTCCAATTATCAAGTAGAATTTAACAAGCTCATGCACATTTCACTTTTGTACTACAGGAAACCAATAACAGGTTTCTACTGGTTTCCTGTCAGGTGTTTTGGACAGATCTGATTTGTGCTTTTGGATAATTTAAGGCCTATATTAGCAGACAGTGAGGATGAATAGTTGGTCAGTTCAAGCAGGACACAATGAAGTTGTTTGTGAATTCAGCAAACTCGCCTGACTTTTAATACATTTCCTAATTTTATGTAGACAACTTCTGAAGTAAACTTTAACTGCTTATCTATAATCTAAAAGCTTTAACAATAGTATAGATTCTGATAACTTATTACTTTCCTGCTTTCCTCTAACTAGGTGAAGCACACGGTTTAATACTATCAATCAGTAGCCTGGCTGAGTATCTTGACCTAGGTGGGGATGACATAATTTGTAATCCTTTACATAGAAACCGTGTTAATCAGTGCTTATGAACAAATGATTTGCAGGATTTAATTGTTAAAGTGAAACCAGTCAATTAATCATTTTCTGAGATGTTGGAGCTTTTACAAGGAGCGTATTGTGGAACGACCGAAACTCTTATAGTGTTAACCAAGAGGGAGAATTTAAAGACCCCAACTTCCAAAACTCTAGCCTGGGTAACAACAAGAGCAACTGTGGTCAAACAATCATTTTCAACTGTCAATTTCAAACTATAGAGCAGAGTCAGATCCTATTAACCACATCATCTACAATAAGGTACACATAAGATTTTCCGGTTTACCACAGAGGCAATCTTTCGTGGTGAGAGGCAGTTCGGTAAGAAAAAAAAAAAAAGAAAAAAAAAATCAGATCATGTGATACTGAATCAGTCCTGAAACCAATACTAATGTAATTCCTGAAAACAGCATTTAGACCACATGATATTAAGACTCTCCACTGAGACCGAGACTAATACAATTATAATCATGCAGGGTGGCAGGTAGTACTGTAACCATGAGACACTCGAGAGAGAGAGTCCCTTCGTTCGGCTTGAAATACGACACTTACTCTGTGTACACATTGCTCAGGTCGGTTTTACACGGATGCTTACAGTTACATTTTCTGCTTCACGACTGGGCAAATAATTACTGTCATTGTCAGTCATCAATCTGCCAATTACTTCCTCAATTAATCAATTAACTTTATGGACTATGAAATGTCAGTAAGCAAATGGCTGTTACAATTTCCAGCAGCCCAACTTGAGGTGTTCAGATGTTTAGTTGTCTGACAAACAGTCCACAATGCAATAATACTCAGAAACACAGAAAAGCATAAAATACAGCAGCAAATATTTGGCATTTCTGCTTTTTAAAAAAAAGCTAAAGCGATAATTTGATTATTTAAATAGCTGCCAATGGATTGGATGGAGCTAATCAATTGACTGACTAATCGTTGCAGCTCTGTTCAAAACTGAAACTAAATTATTCTTGAAGAACACAATCGTTAAATGAGTCCAGACACCTGTCATTATTACATCAGTAAGTCGCTCTGCCAAGTGTCGACTGAGGGCACCCAAAAGCTGACGTTTAATTTGCTGAAGTCGACCTGCAGGAGTGAGGCTATGTGAGGTTAATTGTAAACTACAGAGACGGTGAATACGTCTTCAACCTGGTCTGTTTTTACTGAGAGGAAGTGGGAAACATGACGAAACTATAGTTTTGCTTCAGCTTAAATCAGCTTGTTGGTACAGAGCAGCTTTCGGTGCACCAGCTGAACTGTTGTTGACTGACTGAGCTTTTGCCAGGTGTCTAACAATCAAACTTTACCAAAAATGTATTGACATCATGAAGTCTTCTCAGCAGATAGTGCACCTTTTAAAAGCAAGAAGGTAGCAAACATGTTGATAGGACATGTTCATGTATGCAGTTACATGGCACCATAAATAATTGAAACAGCTTTAACTCTGCCTTGTAAAGAAGTACTTTACACATTCACTCATTCCACAAAAATATCTCATAATTATGAAATCCTGATCTCATAATTAAGATAAAGATCTAATAATTACACAATACCCTGTTACCAATCACAATAAATCAGTCAAAAGGACTTTAAAATACATGTGCAATGTTGACATACTAATAATAATACCATCACATTACCTTCATCTCATCTCCCAGTGTCTCAAACCAAGGAGGAGATAAAAGCGGATGAAATCGTGTAGCAACCTCATGCCTCTGTTCTCTCAAACTGAGATCACTGATAACCCCCTTAACCTTTTCTCATAATTACAAGATCAGGATCTCATAAATAACAGATAACTATCTCATAATTAAGAGATGCTCATCTCACAGAGATCTTTACTTGTACTTATGAGATAGGAAGTCAAAATAATGAGATATGCAAATCATAATTACGAGGTATGGTCTTCGATTTTGTGTCCTTTCCTAACTGCAGTGCTTCCTTTGCTTCATTAGTAGAAAATAGTTTAGAGATGTCACAGTCGTATTTTGATACATGTCATTTAGATAACATGTATATACTGTATCTATAACATAGATGACATTAAGAGCTCAGGAAATGCAGTGGGAATATTTTTCTACATATTAATTATTATTTATTACTGCAGTCATTCTCTTCATTAGAGTACTGCACTGTTAGTAGCTGCTACTGATTATGCAGTGGTACATTATCGGTCTGCTCATCTAGTTTGTTATCTACTAAAAATATACAAAGTCATTAAAAAAATATAATTACATTTCTGAAGGGGGGGGCGGGGGGAGGGGGGTATATAGATTAACCCTGTTAGAGACAGGCTTGCTGGAAGCCATTAGATTAGAAACTTGTAATCAATATTGCCTTGCTATTGATTATGGCTACTGCCATAAAACATAACAGAAGACTGTTGAAAATGGTTTCAGCCTCCCAGCATACACAATATTTCACAACTGCTTCCCCCTCCCTCCCCAATAGTAACTCAGTACTGAATGATATTTTGGAGATGATTAATTAACTGTTAGACCACAGACTGGTTTCAGCCACAGATGCTGGCGCCTTCTCCTGCGCAATGCAACAGCTGGTCAGAAATTCATCAATCTACATGTCTGCATTCATCAAATCCAGCAATGTGGCACCTTTCAGCAGGGTAGTCCTGGAGTGAGGTGTGGGCGTGTTTATGTGTGTCTGCTTAAAGAGCTTAACCCCCATCCTATGAAATAAGGTTTTATTTAATCTGATTCACTGCCTTGTTATCATAACCGGCTCTCCCTCTCTTCATTCACTGTCTTCTCTGCTTCTCCAGCCTGTTTTAAAACGAGTGGGGAGGCTGGTAACGAAGCCAACAAGTAAACAATCTTCTTCCCTCCGGTGTGCATCTTCGATCCTACGTGATTGACAGCCGCAGCTTGACATCGGGTGGCTTTTCTGTCCAAGTTGATTGTGGTTCAACTTATTTCCGGATGGCCGCTGCGGTTTTTCTTTTTGTTTTTTTTGGGCTGCACCCCATGCGGTCCCCACTCCCACAGCCCAAATGCACTCCCCCCGTTCAAATGAATGGGAGGACAGGCGTTTTTCTCCCATTGCTGAATTTGATGTCAATGCGGCCTTAAATATTTAAACCTCAGATCAGACCCCTGCCTCTTATTTATCTTAATCTAAGTTATAAGAAGTCCGCCTTTACCACCTTCAACTGATGCAGCCTGAATTTGGGCAAGCATCAGTTCACCTGACATCAGTTTACAGAGCAGCAGACAGCTCAAAGCTCATCAAAACTCACCTATATGTGTGTCAGCTTGCCCGTGTGGTCCAGGCACCTGTACGCTTATCTGTCTATCTGGTTGCGGGATGCATTTGAGGCAAAAAGAGTGCAGACAAGGCAGAAGTTTTGGTTCACATTCTCGGCTCTGAAGACTTTGTTTACACACTGCGCACGTATCCAGTAAATTAACGGGAGCGGATACCGGTGTGGCCGCCGGAGCCGTAACGTTAGGAGGGGGGGACATCTCAGTGGTGAGCCCGCCAGCGGGAGCCTCCCCGGCGGCTACGGCTTCAGCTGCCGCCGGCTCTGTGCTGGTGCTGCTTGTCCCGGACGGGCTCACTTCGTTGCTGCCATCGGCTTCACCTCCCGCTCCGGCAGCAGCACCACCACCAACGTCCACTCCGCCGCCGCTAACGTCCCCTCCGTCGCTGGTGGGTGTCGGTGCCTCGTTAGCGTTATCACGGGACTCCATTTCTTCACCACCCTTTGAATTTGTTTCTGTTATTGTGACTGCATTTTCGGCTTTCGCTTCTGGCTGTTCGCTATCTTGCGCTGAAGGCACTGAGTCCGTATTAGCAGACGGATCCATATCCTCATCGCTTTTGTTATCCGCCATCTTCCTTCCTCTTTGAACCGCTTAACGTCCTGCGTAACTTGTCGAACCAGGAGTACGTATAATTACGCCGTGACGTCAGACGTTGACGTCGTTTGTCAGCTTGTTGACTGAAGAAATCTGTGAGTAAATTGGCACCAAGTGATACTACTGTTTACTACTGTCCATATCAAACAACACATTTTTTTAATATTTAAAAAAAGCTGTTAAAACGTATAACCACCATACGCTTCACGATTGATTGATTGATTGATTGATTGATTGATTGATTGATTTTGCAACCTTAAATTCCCCTGTCAAGTTTATCATTGTAGATTCAAGTTGAAGGGTGCTGTAAACTTGTTCTATACTTGTTTCAATAAAGCTGTTTATAAATATGTGGAGAAATTAGGGTTAAATTTGGACTGCAATATGGGTCCCACGTGGGTTTGTCCACAGTTTCCATGGTGGATCCATCTGTGTCCCCCATATGGGCTTCAATTGGGGTCTGACCTGGTTTCAGGTGGGGCCTAACTGGGTGAGTTACACATGGGGGCCTATGTTTCTGAAACAATATGGGGCCCATATAATTTGCCCTATTTAGGCCCATGCCCGCTTAGCCCACTTAGATCCCTTCTGGGGCTCATACAGTCAGCCCATGTGAGCTTCACATGTGGGGCCCATGTTACTGAAACCATGTGGGTCCCAAAAAATGTGCCCATTTCAATCCCATGCCCACTCAGTACCCACGTTGTCTGCATTTAACCCATGTGGGGCCCACATGGACATGCTGGCTGGAATACTGGTAAGATGAGATGCTTAACACAAACTCAAAATTGAATCTATTTGTTTTGTCTTGGGTTTTTTTGTTGGCCTGACAAGAAAATCTTTTTTTTTTAATTAGCAAAATTCCATATAGACATCAGCAAATTTGCAACCTCACTGTCTTCATAAATACTACTTAATTACTGCACAAACCCTAAATCTGTGAAAACTAGAGCATTATGTAATGAATTTGATTTGTAATGTATTTCATTTAATTTTGTTTATGGGGTTTTTTTTTTAATTTCTTTATTGATGTATTATAATATGTGCCCCACCTCGAGCATACATCGCCTTGTGACTGTTATTAAATAGGTAAATCTGTTGTTAATTGTGTGTAAATAAAGCATGAAGAAGAAATTATGGATTGGGAGAGGGTTTTTCTCAAATGTACATCTTTGAACTACACATTAAGAATGAATTGACTCAAAAATTTCCTCAGATCTTTTCACTGAATCTGAAGTTTTATTCCTGAATATTGCTGTTGCATAGCAACAGCAATATCACTTCACTCCCTCTCAAATGATTACACTTCCATAAACAGATGCTATTGGTCTCTCATTTGCAAACATATTTTTCTCCTCATGAATTCTTTATTTTAAACAACATATATCTACAGTACCAGTCAAAGATTTAGACACTTTACTGTAGATACGTGTGCGTATATATTCTGTACATAGCTATAGAGAGAGAGACAAATGATCTGACCTATATGGATTTGGCAGCACTGTATTTACTATGGTCTTCCCAATAAATTTCAAATTGTAAGAATGTCACAATATATATAAGTGTGTTGCTGTCACGAAATGTTGCATCCTGATAGCTATAATGAGAAGGAGAGAAAGCGAGAGAGAATAAAGGAGGACGGAGGAATAAGAGGTCGTGTGTGTAATTAGCACAGCTGTCCTGCACCTGGGCTTAATTTCAGTGAGCAGTTACATCATCTGCTATGAAATTACAGCATGGTTATTTATTTTAATGTCATGAGAGCTTACAGATTGGAGTGAATATTGTCCTTGTCCTAAATGGTTCCCCCGTTACAGTGGCTTTGGAGGAGTCTACACTTTTAGAAGTGATACATGAGTCCTTGAGGATGTCAATGCACTAATATAGTTAATTTTTGCATCACTAGGCAACTCATTTTTACATAATACATTTCATAATAATGCAAACAAAGTCAGTCTTAAAACTGTCTTTTCTTCAGGTGAAAATATTTAAAAAATAAACGCTTCTGTTTTGGGCTATTTCTGATAAGTTACCTGTAAATATCCATTCTTTGTCATCATTTGGCCTATTTAAAAATGTTTTGTTTTGCTATATTAAAACAATCGGTCTATGTTTTCAGTGGTGCTATCATTGTCCTTCTATAGATTCATTTTTTTTCTATTGTAAGATTGTAACTTATGTTTTTGTCACTTGGTCTCTTGTTTGTTTGTATGTGTTGTCGTTGTGTTATGTATTATAAGGGCCCGAGCGGCGACTGCAAGTCGCCTGGCGAAAGCCCTATTGAAATTCGTTCATGCCCCAACGTGCAAGTGACCCCAAAGTGCAAGTGACCCCAAAGTAATCAAGTAATCAAGTAATCATGTGGTATGGAAGACCCCCGGGGAAAAATGCTATATTGAAATTGTAATGTTTATTATTAGGGCCCGAGCGGCGACTGCAAGTCGCCTGGCGAAAGCCCTATTGAAATTCGTTCATGCCCCAACGTGCAAGTGACCCCAAAGTGCAAGTGACCCCAAAGTAATCAAGTAATCAAGTAATCATGTGGTATGGAAGACCCCCGGGGAAAAATGCTATATTGAAATTGTAATGTTTATTATTAGGGCCCGAGCGGCGACTGCAAGTCGCCTGGCGAAAGCCCTATTGAAATTTGTTCATGCCCCAACGTGCAAGTGACCCCAAAGTAATCAAGTAATCATGTGGTATGGAAGACCCCCGGGGAAAAATGTTATATTGAAATTGTAATGTTTATTATTATTAGGGCCCGAGCGGCGACTGCAAGTCGCCTGGCGAAAGCCCTATTGAAATTGTAATGTTTATTATTATTATTATTATTATTATTATTATTATTATTATTATTATTATTATATATATTTATATTAATATAAATTCGATATTTTTGGGTGGTCGCACATGGTCGACGCAGAATGGCGGAATAGCGCCCCCTACAAAGTCCAAAAATGCCCATAGGGAATTTTGCTAACTTTGTCCTATGCTCACAAAATTCGGTACACATATGTATTATACCCACATATGCAAAAAAGCCTCTTGACCTCATGACCTCAACCCAACAGGAAGTCGGCCATTTTGGTTTTGATTTTTCCCGCCTAAAATTAACTCCTCCCACAGCGTTCGCCCAATCAAGTTCAAATTAGGTACGCAACATCTCCAGACCTAGCTGAGCTTAAGTTGTGCTCTGCGCATCCGTAGGTCAAAGGGCGTGTCTGCCAGGGCTCAACTAACTTTGGCGTGCTCGCCATGTACATACGAGTGGCTCTCACGCCCACATACTTCATCCAATCAGCTTCAAACTTGCTGGACATAATGATGGCTCCGCCCTGAACGTCCCGATATATTAACTTCCCACTTAACTCATAGCGCCCCCCGGTGGTAACAGGAAGTGAACTTAAATTCATGAAAAATACATAGTTGACCCCATCAACTTCATTCCACTTCTAAAACATGCAGAACCAGTTGGTGAAGCTACATTATGAACACTGTGAAGCTACGAGTAATGGCGTCCCTGTGGGGGCGTGGCTACCATCAATTCCTCGCCATGAAAATACGTTTGGCTTTTTGATGGCTTTATTGAACACGTATCATCATGAAAATTGATACACAGGTCCACGGTGGAGACCTCTTCCATCTGATAGGGGTGTCGCTCATGTCGCCCCCTAGTGGAAACAGGAAGTGCCATTTTTTGCATCAACATTGTCCGATTACTGCCCCCTGGTGGATGAACCGTCAACCTCTCATAACTCCTTCATGCTTTGTCCAATTCACTCCAAACTTCACATGACTGATGAGTGGCCGCCCTGAACACACCAGACCACACCAGACCATATGTGTAACTACCTGTGACTGCCCCCTACTGGATGAACGAAACATTGCATTTTTGGCCTCCTTCCAGGTTTTTTCTCACTTTCTGCTTCACGCCACAGCCCCGCCATGCCTCAGGCCCCGCGGTGGCATGGGTGAGCGAGGGCCCGCCATCGCCGCTTGCGGCTTTAATTCTGTCTATTTTTCTTCCATTTGTTTGGTGTTTGTTTAGGACCGTCTTGAAAATGAGCTGATACATCTCAAGGGGTTTATGATATAATACATTTTCAGAAATGTCATGTATTAACAGCTTTATGCTAATACAGTATAATGCAATATAAGTGTATGTTTTCTGGATAATAGTGTCTATCCCTGTTGAGCTTCTATACATGTGGATAAATCTGAACCTCTGAACAGATCTGGCTGAACTGTGTTAGATAAAGTAAATTGGGAGAATGTGCAAAGACATAAGATTACATTATATTTTATGTTTTGCAAAGCAGTTAAAGACCCCATAATGTACCACAATGAAATATAACATAACTGATATTGTAGTACTTTTGGATGTTAAATTATAGAAACTGATTTCTTTTGAATCCAGACTAAAGAAAATCAGTAACAAATCTTCAACCAAAAAACCTACATTTTTATGGGAGTATTTTAAATGCTGGTCTTTTATATCCCATTCACTAGATGTCACAAACAAAATATGTGACAGAAAGATAAAACCTCAGAAAGATAAAAAAATATATATACTTTGCTCTAATAGATATAATAGACCTAGAAGAAGAAGCAGTCGCACAAGAAATCACAGAACTCATGGAGGAAAATATAAATGTCAAAAGAAGCATCGATGATAAACAGTAGAGGGCAGCAGTGCGTCATTGTTGCGTCTAGTCTGCCTAATCTAAAGAAGAAGAAGAAAGCTTAGCATCGTTAGCTGCTGAAGTGTGCCAGTCGATAGTAACAGAACTAAATTCAACTCAACTAAATAAATTGATAAAAAATGGCCGGAACGGCTTCGGTAGCCGGTGAGGTGTTTGTCGATGCTTTGCCATATTTTGACCAAGGTTACGATGCAGCAGGTGTCAGAGAAGCGGTAAGTAAACTGCCTTCATTTGCTAACCGCAGCGTGTTAGCTAGCATGCTAATTTACTATTGGAAAAGGCACACTGAAACATTTTAATAACGTTTCACAACGAGAAACTATTGAAGTTATTATACTCGCAGTTAGTTATATTGATATTTTGCATGCTTGTTTGTTTTATGAATTATTCACTGGTATGTAGCTCGTAACTTCCTTATTTTAGGAGCGTTGCTTTACTTAAAGTATGTGGAAGTTTATTCTAATGAGAATAAAATAATGAATGAAAAGTCAATTTTTAATGTTAGCAATGACTTCCGCGTAAACATTTAAACATTAAGATTAGACTTGCACTTGTAAAACTTTTTTTAAATGTTAAGTTTGTTGTATAATATTACCACAGCATAGTAATAAAGCAGCAGTGAATAATATGATAATATCATTGGAAAACAATACAACATTCTGTGAGTTCAATGTAAGGGAAAGTTATTCATGTCTTAAAAGTTACATGTTGACACAGGCAGGGCTCAAGTGAACCAATTCTATAAACACAGTGTATTTGGGGTTTATTTAGTGGCCAGTCCTCACACCGTTTGGGAACATGTAGACATTTATCAAAGCAGACGTCTTGTCATAACAGGTAAAACACATAAATAATGATATTAATGATGGCTCCAGTTGCATTCATTAAAGAGAGCCTTTCTCTTGTATATTTGAGCAAACTGGCAGGATTTAAACATTTTAATTTCACCCACAACATCAAACACCAAGTCTGCTTCTCCTTTTCAAACACAGGTGTAACTTGTAATTAAGGTGTGTTAAAATTAGATTTGTCAGTTTATCCCACCTGGTTTTGTAAACGCCGCCTGACTAATGGGTTCATCTAAATCAGTGGTCTCCAACCCTGCTCCTGGAGAGCTACTGCCCTGCATGTTTTAGGTATCTCCTCACTCTAACACACCTGATTCTAATAATCAACTCGTTATCAAGCCCTTTGACGAGCCTCAGCTGCTTGATAACGAGTTAGAGTGAGGAGATACCTAAAACATGCAGGGCAGTAGCTCTCCAGGAGCAGGGTTGGAGACCACTGATCTAAATGGATCAGGGAGTACTCTCGGATCTTGTTATTACAAACTTATAGTTATGTTTGAAAAGGACAGACAGAGATGGCTGAAATTGTGGGTGAAATAAAACATTTTTTTTTTTACATTATGTCAATATGCATAAATGTCCCCTATTGTCCCTCCTTTTTAAATGTTTTCCAGATATGCACCTAAAATACTAATCATGAAGTTATTGTACACATTATATCAGTTCAGTGTCTACAGAGCATATATATATATATATATATATATATATATATATATATATATATATATATATATATATATATATATATATATATATATACACACACACACACATATACATATATATTTTTCTTTTGTTTTTACTGTGAGTTGTGGGAGCTTCCCTTGTTGTTCATATTTATGGACAATGTGACTGAAACATTTTTTCAAACTTGAGAAGGCAACCACATTTGGCATTTTCTGGCACATTTCAGGCATGTCTCATCATCCCTGTGTCATGTTAAGGACCTAAAACGGCGATACAAGTTTTTAGTGAGCTGGTAATAATTGTGTTTTTCTTGAGCTTCACCCAACAGGCTCTGTCACAATGGAATATTTCAACATGGGAGAAAGTAGTTTGTTTTGTGGTCTTGTGCTGAGAAAGTCAGTTTCTCTTTTCATTCAAAGATGACATGACACTCATTTTAGTGTGCCTTCAACCAGAGGAGGACATCATGAGTTAAATAAGTTGTTGTGTTCTTTTATACAGACTCGCAGTCCTCCATGGCACATCATTGCCAACGTTGAGTCTGAATGCTGCTGCCATTATGTGCAATAAAATTGATTCTCTTTTGTCGTCTAGGCTGCGGCGTTGGTGGAGGAAGAGACCAGAAGATACAGACCGACCAAGAACTACCTGAGCTACCTAATCACGCCTGACTTCTCTACTTTTGAGGTGACGAAATCCTGAGATCTCTGAATAGAATCTTCTCAACGGCCTCGGCCAGCGTGACAGAAATAATAAGCGTTTCTTATTTGTTGTCTCCTTTCAGACAGAAATCATGAGGAATGAATTTGAGCGGCTGGCGGCCCGGCAGCCCATGGATTTGCTGAGCATGAAGAGGTGAGCCCATCACACCGCAGAGTCCCATATTGATACTTGAATCAAGGGCCTGCATGTCTCTACCGCCAGCTAATACATACACAGCTAATGAGTGTCATTCAAACTACTGAGAGTCACTGAGTAGATGAACACAAGTGAATCTTTGGAGAATTATGTTTTTGTTTTGGGGATTTTAATATTGACTCTTCTGCTTTTTTCCCCCCCTGTGGAGATATGAGCTGCCGGCGCCCTCTGCAGGACAGAAGAATGACATCACAGCATGGCAGGAGTGTGTGAACAACTCAATGGCCCAGCTGGAGCACCAAGCGGTCCGTATCGAGAACCTGGAGCTCATGTCGCAGTACGGAACCAACGCGTGGAAAGTCTACAATGAGTATGTGACCACAGCCTTCTTCTCACAGACAGTTGCTTGCTTTCATTAGTCCGCTAAAAGGCTGCTAACATGTTGTCCTCTCCTTTCAGTAACTTGGCCTTCATGATTGAGATGGCTCAAAAGGAGCTTCAGAAATTCAGGTGAGTGATCACAGGAATATTTGAGCTGTATGAAAGTGTTTTGAAACCTGAGTTCATGTGGGGTTTTTTCACTTTTTTTTGTGGCACACAGGAAACAAATTCAGGATTTAAACTGGCAGCGTAAGAACGATCAGTTAGCAGGAGGAGCCAAACTGCGAGAGCTGGAGTCAAAGTACGTCGTTTGAAGATCTTACGTATTCATATCACTGTGCGTAGGGGCTATGTAGGTCAAGTTTTCATCTCTCTTAACATCTGTATCTGTCCCTCCACAGCTGGGTGTCTCTGGTCAGTAAGAACTACGAGATCGAGCGGGCCATCGTTCAGCTGGAGAACGAAGTGGCTCAGCTCAGACAACAGCAGGGGGACGAGAACAAGGAGAACATCAGACAGGACTTTTAGAGCGGCAGCAGCAGACGCTTTCATCTACCCTCACAGCGCTGAACTGCAGACTAATGAGAGATTCAGAGAGATTTCATCTTGTTTCATAAGGCTGACTGCAACAAACTGAACCAAACCCATCTGTGCAAGTGCTGAGATAACTGAGAACCAGCCTGTATGGAGGAGATTTAATGTTCTCAACCTGCATCATCCAGACGGACTGCTCTGAAATCTCACATCAGTTTAGTCTACTTTTGAAACAGTGGTGGAATATGGTATAATGCAGATTTCTCAGTGCTACAATGAAATGTATTTAGTTTGTCTATTTCTGTGAGCCCCACCTCGACACATGTTCATGTCATTTTTTTTATGCCACTGTAATAAAATGAACATTTCTTACATTTCCTAATACGTGGACTGGACTTATTTTCATTCCAGATATCACCATTTTAAACCAGGCTTTATGATCTGGTTCTGTTTTTGTGAAATGCTGCTCTACTGAAGACTAAAAATTACATTTGTTTAATATGATTTGCATTTTCTCATCTCTGTCTAGTGTTAAATTTCAATTTTAATTTGTTCGCTGGAGCTCAATCTACTCTATCTTCATACTACAGGCCCGTTTCTTTATTGCATGAAGGTGCAGTATATTTAAATTGCATTAGACGGTATTGCGAAGGTCTGGTCGAGCCTCCACAACTCTGAGCTCTTATTTCCCCCGCTGCCGTACTAAAACTTTCTATTTCCTTCTTCTTAAATAATGCTTTCATTCTCATGTTGAAATTCTGAAGTTTTTGTTTTCAAACTGCAAATTTGGTAGATTTCTGATTCAAAGTCACTTATTGAATATCACAGATTATGATCATGACTCCAGTTATCCTAGTAAGCAGCACCTCCTTATTGGAGTTATGTGTTTGTGGTATAATTGGCTACTTACAATGATCATTACTGTATGCTTTCTGGTTAACTGCTTGAACATCAGGCAGTGATTGTCAGCGTCAAGGGGATGAATTCCCATTAAATAATTTTGAACAAGGTGTAGCCATGTTTGTTTTGTATATTGTGAAACTGCTTTATGTCTGCTAATTCATGTGCAAATTATTGGATTTAGGTTTTATGTCTCCATCACTAAAAAAATTGATAGTAGAAATAATAAGCAAAAATCTGCAATATAAAGTCACAAAAACATGTCACAATGGATGATTAATAATATATTATCCGCCGCACACAAAAACAGTAAATTATCATTTATTATTATTATTTATTGCCACATTCCATACACAGTGTGCAGAACAATCATTCATCTGCTGCTCCTCCTTTACATCCATCTTTGGTCAGATCTTACAAACTTAATGATCTGAACATCTGAATAAACGTTAACGCAATCTGTGGCAAATCCAAAAAAAAAAAAAGCTCAGCTGCACGAGATTTATCTGCATGGTTGTCATGAAAAGCCAGATGTCCAGCATAGAAAGGGGGACTAGGTAGCGTGGTAGGCAGACCAGTTCTGAGGAGTTTCTATATACACCAACATCCACCAGGGCTTGAACCGAGTCAAAACCCCAACGAAAACACTGAAAGTTATACTCGTACGCTGTCCGTCTTGTACAGCTTTCACACATCTCACACACACTCACGAGTCTGCAGGCATCTTTATACCATTTGCAAAGAAACTATAGGGTTCTCTTTAGGAAAAGTCATCAACTGTGACTGAATCAAATTTGACTATGTGCAAAACTTTGTGGACAGCGTCAGCCACCAGTAGCTAGAGTAGCAGTAGGTATTTTTTTGGCCATGCTCCAGTCTATATACTCAGAGTGTTGAGAGCTGGTACTAAAGTAACAGCCTCTGGCAGGTTCTGGTTCTGGTCTTGGCTTCCTTTGCTCTGGAGAAACTTCTGCCGATGCCTATCTTCCTGACGCTTCTTCTTCTCTTGTCGCTGCTGCTCTTTCCTCTGCTTGTTAGACACCTGTGAGTGAAGGAAATGTTAAAAGGTTTTTTTTCGCTTTTATTGAGGTGTGTTTTTAGTGAACTCTAGAATTAAAGTACACTTTGATTTAAAGTCATATGGCTTAAAAGGCCCAAAACAATAAAGTCCAATTAACAAGAATCCCTAAAAACTGAAACCTTTGTGCCAGTGGGAAAAATTCCTCCTACCTTAGATTTCTGTATGTTGCTGCCCTCTGCTGGCTGTTTGTGTTCACTGCAGTCCGTGGCAGCGACTCTGCAGGTTGAGCAGGATCCTGAGGCACATTGGCCCTGGCAGGACTGGCCCAGCACAGAGCCTACAAGCCATTCAGCATTTATAGTTGCTGCACTCAGCTGGAGCAGGTTCTCCTCATCACCTGAGGCAGTGAACACACACACACACACACACACACACACACACACACACACACACACACACACACACACACACACACACACACACACACACACACACACACACACACACACACACACACACACACACACACACACACACACACACACACAGTCAGTGTGGCAGACTGTGCAGCAACTTAAGCATTTAATATTTATCTCAGTACACCGTGTACTCTTCACTTCTTTGCACTATTTGTATCCTGTTTACAGTTCACAAAAACAGTTTCACCTGTTTATATTTATTCTTTGTGTATATGTGAGTACATTGAGAGCCATTAATCCAGAGTCAAATTCCTTGTATGCATAAACGTGCTCGGCCAATAAAGATGATTTTGATTCAGGGTGATTTTTACTTTTAATGTCAAGCTTCTTAACTAGAGGCTATTTCCTCCTGCTTCATCAGATAAATCACAATACTGAGTCATAGAAAATGGAAAAGGAATTAAAAAGTTTGAATATATAAAAAGGTTATGAAGTCTGAAATAAACTTTATTCCCAATTGTTCTCCTTTGCCCTGACAATCAAACATAATTCCTGACCCTGGATTCCTCGATTCTTGATAGAGCTCAGGATCACGTTGTCCTCCTCCGAGGCTGTGGGCGAAGGGTTTTTTTGTCTGTCTCTCTGACCGTCCCCAAAGTCACGCTGCTGTCCTCGTGAGTTCTGCAGATTCTGGGAGCAGCAAAGGTTAAAAAAAAAAGACATCAGAAACACGTCATTGAACACTGACTCATTAGACTAAACAATTCTAAGAGTTAAGCCTATAAACATGACATGATGAGAGGTAGACGTGGACTTTACTAAATGATTTCAGATACTGTCAGATAAAAGGCTCCTAAATACCTCTATGCGGAGCTGAGCAGGACTCTCAGAGTTGTCTCCAATCCGCCTCACACTATCATAATGATCTCCATAGCGGTATGCAATGTGCAGCTCTCTACACACCTGCTTCTCTGCACCATTTATCTGAGAACGCAACATATAAACTGTATGGTGTATCATAAGGGTGTTAGAATTCACATAATAACAACACATAACATTACAAATATCATTTGAAAGTCTTTGCCTGTGCTTACCTCCCAAAGTGGTGTGTTCAGCTGATGGATGACCACTTTGACCTGTTGACTGCGAGCAAAAGCCACAATAGCGTCATTGCCAGCAAACGTACCGGGCTGAGAGAGGTTGGACACTGAGCGGAAAGAAACAAAAACAATTATTCACACACACACAATTTTTTTTCCTAAAAATTTCTCCAGTGGAGTTACAGCAAACACACAGACATCACTGTCAACGGCCATTACACATTTTTCACACATGTTAACTGAGTATATAAACGGTATTGCCTCTGTAGAATTTATTGTGATGCAATAACACTTTTGAAGAAGACTTAAAAAATCAGTCCAAAAAACAATTTCTGATCAGATTAATTAGGTCGAGACAGACACGTATAGCAGCTGTTGGCTTGTGACTCCTTACATAAATAAAGTGATGTCTGCTAGCAAGCTCTTGTTATTGGTCCTGTACGTCTACTGAAGAGTGTTTCATTGTTTTATTTACTTAACTTTAGAGGCCTGAAGATGTAAAGTTGTCCAATACTACACAAGTAAAGTGTTAAATACATCATCTGCAGACAGTCCTGATAGCCACCAGGGGTCACTACTTGTTGGTTGGTGAAATCAATGGACTTCACATGTACAGTAACATCAGAGAATAGTGATTGAGGCATTAGTAAAAGTCTATCTGATCACAGTCTTTTATTTCAATTACTTTGTTTATTACTCAGGTTCACCCACAGGGATTTTTCCTTACAGTGCTGTGCGAAGGGCACGTCGTCCTCAACAAAGGGTTCAAAGTCTTGCCGATGGGACATCATATACTGGACAGTCTCCTGGCGAAGCCGCAGGTGTCCCCGGGAGTGCCCCTCTAACTGGTCGCCTAAAGCTCGGAACAGGCAGTTCCTACAGGAAACACAGGAAGTTGCTGCTATGTCACATGACTGACTGTGGTTGAATAACTCAGTGTGCTAATTCTTGGTCAAAATGAGGGTTTGTCAGTGGTTAAGTTGTTGTTATGTATAAATCGTTTCAATTGGCATAAGCAGGCTCATCTCTGGAATTTGGTCAATAACAAAGTCCTGCAAATGACAAGCCTCCCAGACCTTCTGTCCAGATGTAAACGAATGATGATCTACAGAATCCAAATTTTAAATTTTCATTAAGTTAAGAAGAGCTTAAGACACTTCTCTTGTAGTTTTCCAACCTAAAATGCACAGTACTGCTGGGAATAAAGATGAACACAAATTATAGCTCCAATGAGATTGCCTTCATTCAGCAGCAGCTACATAGCTGTAAATACTTTGAATTTTAGCTAACTATACATTGTTATTGGCTGTAGACTGGGAAGAAACTGAGATAGAAGTTGATGACATTTTGTTCCTCTTAACACATTTAAAAGAATCAGTGATGGACAACACAAAGGGAGACAAAGCATAACTAGACTCTCACCCATCTCCAGGGACTTCTCTTAACTTGAGGCCCAGCGCCTGGAGCTGATTGGAGAAACTGACAAACTCTGCTCCTTCATCACCATCCTGAGGTCGGTTCTTACGGTCCTTTACGATAGCCCGGCGTGCTGCCCGCTCATCCCTCTTACGTTCTAATTCGCTCTTCTTGTTGCTGCGCACGGGTTTGGCCGTCTGTTTCCTGGACATGCTGGCTGCAGTCGTTTCTGCAGGCCTACAACACCAAAGATTTTCTCTTTACAGTAATAAGCCGGTACTTGCATCAACCACTGTCAACCACACACATCTGGAACCTTTTCAAAAGACACAGAATTAAGAGTTTTCAAAATATAAAGAGGCAGACTGCTTTTCACATTATTATAATATAACAAGGCTGACTGTTCAGTTAGTGCAAAACATGTTTAAAAAGCAGAGTCAGTATGGACTTAGGGGAATATGTGCTACATAAAAAGAACAAGGACTAGGACAAATGTAAAGAATTGATCTATAACTGTTAATTTGGGGTTCATTTGTGGAATAACAGTGACTGTGCAGTATGTGAATTAAAAATGCTCAAAAATACAAAGCTAAAGCATCAGCATGCACCGTCTCAGTCAACTGTCTTTCTTTCTTTGTTTGATATAATTTGTTATTATATATCTATGTATAAATGTATATGTATGAAGTAAACTAAAATGAATCCTCTGTTATACAGTGATTTACAGAAGATAAACATGTTGCTATAGTTTGTCCCTGATGTGGAAAACCTTGCTCCAAGCTCCATTAGAAAATCAGATAATTATAATGCTACATTTCTTTGACTATACACTCCACATGGACATCATATAGTAAGACATGAGCAAAATACTTTATGTGGTCCTTTAACACATGCTGGTGAATAAAATAACGCTGCTAACGGTATCCACGGTGGGTTTCTATTGATAAGAGGATAATAACATGTTATAGGCAGCTAGAAAAGAGACCAGGGAAAACGTAATTGACAGATTTCTTTCACATGTTAGAGACGATATTTTAAAACGTGACCGATGAAACAACGGTAACATTAGCTGTCTCATGTTGACAGAATATTTAATGTAATGTTAGCATTAAAGCTAAAAGACTGTTCATTTCACTAGTAACTAAGTACAAACTAGTGTTATTGCTGACAGTAGCTGTGCTGTATAATCGGGGAAACGTCAGGTTAGCCGAGTTAGCAGCTAGCATTAAACGGCTACTTATTATATTACAAATCATTTCTTCTGGCTTGTGGCACAATACATAGCAAGGGTTTGGGTAATTAAACTGAGTGAATGCATGTTTCACTTACCTTTAATGAGCTATGTTCGACACATATATATGTTTGGTTTTGTTCTTCCTTTTTGTGGCTCAGAAGAAAAACGTAGTGATTGTCCGTTTTTGTTTACAACTGCAGTTCCGCATACGTATGTCCAGTGTACGTCAAAACGTACGGAACGTAGAATGGGCCAAAATATAGTGGCGCTAAAAAACATTGCATGTGGCTGATGGTAGTGGCCGTTCTATTCAATGAACACAAAACTTGTAGAAATCTAGAGATATCTTCAACACCGAAGCAATGTTCATGTACATTATAGGAAAAGTTTGATAAAATGCTTAATAAGCATTATGCGTTATTCATATAACATCAATCTATTTATCTATCTATCTATCTATCTATCTATCTGTCTATCTATCTATCTATCTATCCATTTAGCTAGTTTGCGATCTCTAATAATTGTAACAAATCAAAAAAATCTGAGTCATGTTTATATTGCAGACTGTGACTCAGGACAAAGTAGGAGGTTGGTTTACGATTTTGAAATAAAAACTGTTTCTGAAAACGACTCCACCTGCTGCTCTCCTCAACCCAGAAAATCTGCACACCACCAACTCCTTCTGATGACTTCACACAGTTGGAGAATATAATGTGGGGGAGGAGTGGGCTAAGAAGCAATAAACAGAATGTTTGCAATGTAAAAAAGACCAGCAGTCACACTGAGACAAAAAGCAAAAATAGCCTCAAGACATTAAACTGCATCAGAAAAAAGGAAGCAGTAAGACTATTCTTCCTCCTAAAAGAAAAAAAAGTGCTCTAGTGCACTAAGCCAGCTGGCGTAAAACAAAAAAGAACATACATCTGCAGATGTAAGTTGGTATATGGTTTTAATATAGAAATCAGTGAGTCATGGCATTGCATGTGAACAGATGTAATGGCCTTAAGGTTATCCATGCGTTTGTACGTGTACATAAATCAGTGTCATTCACCTGTGAGCAGTCAGCCAGGCGTGGAAAACACATAATTTATACTGTATCTACATATGTTCATGTACAGTGTGTGTGTGTGTGTGTATGTGTGTGTGTGTGTGTGTGTGTGTGTGTGCGTGCGTGCGTGCACGCGTGCGTGTGAGAATGAGTCCATCATGATGCTATAGGTTGACCTGACACCAAACTAAAATAGCACACTG
This sequence comes from Scomber scombrus, assembly GCF_963691925.1. Classification (NCBI taxonomy): domain Eukaryota; kingdom Metazoa; phylum Chordata; class Actinopteri; order Scombriformes; family Scombridae; genus Scomber; species Scomber scombrus. The sequence goes on from NC_084979.1 coordinate 8,252,630, forward strand.
TGTCAAAGAAAGCCTGTTTCAACACACAATGTCACAATGTCACAATGATATATCGATGAGTGATGCCCTCTTTTTAGAGAAACTTACAATCCTTGTCACTTTTATTGATTTGCTCAAGGGCTTTTAGACATGACACAAGGTTGTTTGCGTGGATAAAACCTGCAACACTTCAGTTATAAAACATAGGTCACCCATTCACTTGTGCCAATATACAATAAGGAAATATCTTGACACGCTGCTGTGGAATGTGACGTCCTTATAATAATAAAAACTAGATTCTACCAAACTAACCAACTGGTCAACACATACAATAGACAGACTGCACTGTTTATTTGATAACAGCCAATACATGCAGTAAAGGTTTACAGCTGTAATAAAGTGGAATGGGCTTCCTCCCAACCTCCTCTCAGTCTCACTTACTGCTAGTGGTATTGAATCTAATACAAATACAGTGGTGATGAATATAACATTGTGATATCAGCTGAAAGGAGATAAAAAACAAAACCAGAACTTTCTGTATGTTCATGTTCAAATTTAAAATGAGAGAGTATTGCTGCAAAAAGGGGCCTCATTGGGTTGTGAACACGTTTCTGTTTGAGTTATTTTAATGAAAATGGTTGACTCATTTTTCAATGAGTTGACTCATTTTTCAATGAGTCAACCTTGAATGTGTAGATGCACTCACATTGGTAATTGTCACTGTTTGGGTTTCCAGTCATTTTACTATTAAATGTTTGTATTACCCCCATTTTACCCCCTGTAGGTTTTAATTAGAGCCTGCTACTCTGGTGCCCAGCTTGGCTGTGTTTCTTCCCTGGGGGAGGTCGAAATGAAGTAACACCAGCAATGTGCCTCCGGGTGACAACAGCAGATGTTTTCAAGTCTATACCAGCAAAGTGTACTTTATCAGGAACACCATTTAGTTACCATAAGATAAATGGTTACTTTGTCGCAGTGTTTCAGTAGTTAAAACAACATGCATGTGAAACTTTATGGTTTTTTTCAATAGTTCTTTATCAGCTGCTGCTGGTAAAAATGTGTGCTGCTGATGGTCGCTGTCCAGGGTGCTGAAACATATGCATTGCAGTGATTCCACAATGAAAAAATGAAACATTTATCCATCAACCTGCAGCTTTTTGTTTCATTGTTTACTAAAGCTGATTAGTTGGGCTACTTAAGGAAGTGCTTCAGGGAGTACTTGATGCATTTGGGAACTGCTGGCCCAGATTTTTACTTTGACATTTCTCCTCTGGTTCACATTTTATAGGATGGCTTCTGTCTGAATGAATAATGGTTACACACAGCTGTAGCTCAGGCACAGAAATCCATACATGGGTTTGTTGTAGTTTTTGGATTCTCACATCTCCATGTGATATTGTATTTTATATTTTCACAATGAAGAAAAAGAATCATCAGACATTTTCGGAGGTCAAATAAAACAGAGAGGATTCCATCATTGATATGTTCTCAAAGTTATGACAGAGGGATGAAATTATATTTTTCAGAGTCACAAGCTTTTTGGTCTTACTTTGACCAGAGAGTTGAGTTTGACAATGCCAGTTTGGGGTGATTTTTCCACCTGGAAAACGGTCTCTACTTGTAAATAAATGTATGTGATATATATAAGAACACAGGTTTATCTATCTGTTTTTTTAATGTGAGACTAAGTGGTCACTTTGGGCAGTAAACGGGCGGGATAGTAGGACAAGGAACAGCAGAAATGGCGCAGAATCAGAAACTGAAGCGCTGCAATGCAATGTGTGTGTGTGTGTGTGTGTGTGTGTGTGTGTGTGTGTGTGTGTGTGTGTGTGTGTGTGTGTGTGTGTGTGTGTGTGTGTGTGTGTGTGTGTGTGTGTGGTGGGTTGGGGGGGTTCAGGATGCACGTCCAAGTGGCGGTATTGCGGGATAAAAGGGGTTAAGCCTTTGGAGAAAAAAGGAGGTTAAATCATCATGAAGAGTGCCATTCTTGAATCCCGCTCCAGTGCATCTGCAGGTACCCACTATAAATAATGAGCCTATAGGCCTATGCCATAACGGCAGCTTGCAGTTCTCCCCTCTCCGCCCACTATTCTCTCTCTCTCTCTCTCTCTCTCTCTCTCTCTCTCTCTCTCTCTCTCTCTCTCTCTCTCTCTCTCTCTCTCTCTCTCTCTCTCTCTCTCTCTCTCTCTCTATCTCTCTCCCTCTCTCTCTCTCTCTCTCTCTCTCACGCACGCTTGCGCACACACTCACGCACACGCTCATAGAGGTGGGAGTGGATGCTCGTGTAGCTGCTGGAAGCCAGGATGGGATAATCATGCGTGTCTGGCTCCAGGCGTTGATGCAGCTGCCGTTGCTGGATCCGGACTGGACTCGGGGCGCAGGGTGGGTCTAGTTCCCGACCGGAGCTATCTGGACCTCATGTCGATGTTATCAAGCATTCCGAGAAGGACGAGGGCGATGGCCGTGAGAGGAGTTGGTGCATCTCTTTGAAACGTCCAGGCGAGAGAAATCGACCGTTTTCACCGATGGAGGAGAAGAATTCGCCGGTATTAAAGCGTAACCCCGGTTTGGAATAACTTGGAACAGGGGAGAACGGATACCGAGGCACCCGGTAGAGGATATCGAGGGAGCCATTCATTTGTTTTCTGTATGTTCTTTTTAAAACCGGGTTAGAGAGAGAAACACACCTGGAAGAACGGATCACTTTTGCATCAGTAATTAGGAGAAGACTGCCTCCTTGGAGCGAGTGGCAGCCGCATCCGACCGACCAGGGGGGAGGGATACTTGGATGGCGAGGGCGCAGTGAGAGCTGAGAGAGCGGCTTGCCGTGTGTAGGAGGGGACGGAGGGAGACCGGGTAGTTTGAAGGGACGGGGAGCCAGGAGCGGCGCGGCGGCTCCATGAGCGGCTCCTGCCGGGACAGAGCGCCCAGAGCCCAGCCGGAGCGTCTCCACCGCCGCGGGTAGGACCCCGGGCCAAAGGACGGCGGCCAGTTTGGAAGTTTTGATGCATATGATCACAACCACCATGATTTTTATGATTCTTGGTGCTTCAGTTGTAATGGTAAGACATATCCACCTCCCTCAGCCACAATATGGTTTACTTATTTCCTAACTGAGGCTAATAATTCAATAGATTATCTCAAATGGGCCGTAAATGTATCACATTCTGCGAGAAACTATCTTACAGCAGGCCTATCAATGACATGTGGAAGTAGGTTAGTATAATTACCTGCTGTCATAAATAAATAATCTAAGTCCGTTTTAAGGCAAGAGTCTCCCTCTTATAATCGAGAGGATCTGCCAAGGCTATGTTCTCCATTTTCTTTATGATCTTTATTATTGTTATTTATCTTTAGAATAATGGAAAGAATCATTCGCTGTCTGTAGGAATAGCCTAGCTTATTGCTTGACATGTCCCAGCTGACTGGCATGGTTCTTTGCAGGCGATAGCCTGTTTAATGGACATGAACGCACTACTGGATCGCTTTCACAACTACATCTTACCGCATCTACGAGGGGAGGACCGCGTCTGTCACTGCAACTGTGGAAGGTAAATGCCATCATCCTCCTACAATATTGTGCATAAACACGGTGTTTTGTGTGTTTGCGTGTGTGTGTGTGTGTGTAGCCTATGTGTGAGTTTTTACCCGGCAATTCTTAATTGCTGAAGAGGCCTCGAAGATTTGTGGCGGTGAAGCCCCGCAAAGGCAGCCTGATATGAGCCTGGCTGTGCTTTTACATCGTGGATGTAATATGTATGTTTCCATACAGCTTTTATTATTGGCTTCGATGACACGTTTGGTCGCGGTGTGTTTTTCTATCAGCAACGAGGGTTTGGGCTTTGCTGCATATATCAAGGTGTGTGTCGGAGCCATAAATAGGTAATGAACCATGAGCAATATAAGGCCGTTCAAAAAACAATCTGAGCACCAAGTGCGCTTTCACACGGGCCTACACGGTGTCGGCGACAATGTAAACCTGCTACTGGGCCAATTATGAACATATCAGTGCTGAAGTGTAGTGGCTAAAGCTTAAGAAGTGCTATGGGGCTGATGGTGTTGGCTGCTCATCAGCTTACCTGCTGGTTGCTGTCACAGCAGCATGCACACTATAGTCTGCTGTTTTGTTTGAATGTGCATCTGTTCAGCTTCAGCATCAACAAGAACAGTGACATTCCCTTCCCAAAGTACTAATCCTGGCTGTAGCTTGTTTTGCATTTTCTATCAACAGCATAAGGATGTGATACAGCAGGTTGAATGGCTGTGTGGATAAGAAGAGACATAGGACACAAATGGGCCTCTATTTTTTCTGGTCTTAAGTGTGGACAGTGCCAGAGGGTATGGCAACAGTGTTTGAGCAAGATTTAAAGTAAGAGTCGTTTCATCCAATAGATTCACACCTATGGACCTATTATCCTCCGATATTTGGTCCTGGTTGGCTCGTGTCCTGCAGACAACCAAGCTACAGCCAGGATTAGTACTTTGGGAAGGGAATGTCACTGTTCTTGTTGATGCTGAAGCTGAACAGATGCACATTCAAACAAAACAGCAGACTATAGTGTGCATGCTGCAGTGAGGGGGCTGATATACTAGCAGCTTATTAGCAGCATTAAGAGGCCAGTGCTACTGCTTTTTTAGCCTGTGAATCCAGAAATGGGTCATCATCAGTTACTGATAGATTATTTTTGTCAGATAAGGATGCGAGTCAAAGTGTGGGAAGGTCTCTCTCTTGTACTGACAGATGTGAAGTGATACAGGCTAATTTAGACACACACAAGAAAAAGAAATAGCTGTTTTGAGAGTAATTGTGATGACATAATGCATTACCGATTATCTTATAATATGTGATATTATAATATTATTTTGACAATTATGTCATATGTGCTAATGCAAAAGGGGTCTGGTTATGAATGCCAGCAGGATTTGTAGAAAATAAAGTGGTATCAGCAGTGTTAAGCAGTGATTTCTATATCTATAATGCAAAAGATGTTCCCTTTTCCTCCTATAAATGTATTTGTCAATGCATAACCTCTGGTCCATACCACTGCATGGTATGCACAGTCAAACCTCTGCCACTATTGTTAGTTTCCAGGTTACTGTAGCCACACAGTGTCTTTTACTGACCTGGAAACCCTTCACTTCTGAGTGAGAGTCAGTTATCTGTTTTCACATAAACAGCAGAAACGCAGGGTTTGTGGAAGAAAAGAGCAGTCCTTCCATCCATGAGGCGTGGAGGTGTCGTGACGCCAACGGCGCTCACCTTATCAGGCTTGAGGACACAGCCAGTGTCATTTTATTTGGCAGTGGCTGTGCTATGATTTGGATGTAGTTTTCTCCTACGGGCCGAAGCCCGGATTATAGCTGCCTCTGTGTGTGTGTCATGCAACACTGTAATAGTTTTTTACTTACTCGAAAACAAATACACACACACAATGATTTAAGTATTCAGGAGTAGTAAGTTTAAAGGGATACATGCAGCTTTATTTAACATTTGGGCATTTGGAGAAAAGCTTTCTTCAGGGAAAAGAAAAATACCCAGAAGATGATTTTTGCCTAAAACAATGGAAAAGAAAGCAACAAAAAATATTTTCAGTGTGTGGCTTATCTTTACGTATAGCTAAGCTTTTTGGCATTAATGGACCTCAGTGGCTGGGTGGCTCGGGTCAGTGAGATCCAACAGTGGTGGTTTGATCTCTCATGAGGCTTTATGTCTTCAGTAAGATACTTAATGTGCTAATCGTCAAGATCTTTTTCTCTCCATATTCAGGACTAAGTGATGTGGTGTTTGTTTCTGCATTGCACTATCCAGAGATCATCTATTAATCAAAATGCGTGGGTAGATTTTCTGTTAATGAAGGTGGAGTTTCTGCAGGAGCTTACTCACTTTTTCTTCAATTTATGCTTATCAAATCAGAAAAATGTTTTAACTACCAGTGCATCATAGGATTTTACATGTCAAAGTGAATTTTCTAGTCAAAAACTGAGATTCATGTCACACCAAGTGACAGCCTATGTTACAGACTCAGGATGCAAAGCTTACTAGTTGTGGGAATTTCCTGGGCAGCAGAAAGGGAAAGTCTAAAGAAAAACACTACATGTTGCATAGGAAAGGAGGATCCAGTAGGGGCTTGACCCGTACTGGAAGTCTCTTGCACGTCCTTCAGACAGAAGTGAAATACTAAATCTCTGGAGCACTCTTTTATTGTTAAAGAAAAAAAATGTCCTGCATCAGTCCAAACCTGTTGTCAACCTTCTGTAGTGTCAGGAATTAAATGATCTCACAGTGTAATGTCCCAAAGGGTGTGAGTGTGCATCGTTCTGTACTCCATTCCAGCAGTTTAATCTCTCAGCTCCCACTGTGTTTCCTTCCACTATTCGTTAGACAACTGCCCATGTTGTGTTTGGAAATAGCCTTAATCCCCTTAAAGGAGGGCAGGTAACACAAGTTTAGGAAGACTTCCAATGCAGGGATGTATCTGTTTTAGAGGATAGAAGTCATTGGAGCAGGGGAGTGTAGTCAGCGCTGGGCAATGTGGTGAAAGAACTGGATGATTGCTGATCAGTAGTTGCTGTTTGTGTTGTTATTGTGCGTGTTTTCCTGTTAGCTGCAATCACTGCAAACATCAGTTTTCTTTAGATTTGCATTCTATCAGCGTAACATTTCCATATGTTTCACCACAGTTCTTCTTTCTTCTCCTGTACGATGTGAACACCTGTGTAGTGGCAATCACCCGGTGGATTTGTGGAGAAAACAATTAAAATTGGATTCATATTGAGTCCTTTCATACTTGAAATCAATTTAAAGGGACTTTTTAGTAAGATAATTTCACTTCCAAAATGAGATGAGAAAAAAATTCAAGCTTTCTTTTTAATGCACTGCCTATTTTACAAAATAATTGCTAGATTCTGTTTTTGTCTTGGCAAAGTTTTATTTATCCAGAAAGGTTTTTAATGAGCGGGAATGGCTGTTAGGATATGGGAGAAGACAGTCATTCTCTTTTCACGTCATAAGCTTTGCGTGCAATTGCACAAGCTGGATATCTCTGGTAACCAAAAAATTTCAGCCACAGCTGCCTGAAGTGCAGCCTGGGGACACCCATGGGTCCTGGAGAAGAATGTCCAACAGTGCATTTTGATTAAAAGTTAGAAATTTATAGACATTATCCAAATTAGAGGAGGTATATATAGAATACTCCCACAGTTTCCACCATATATATATATGTATATAATGTAGAACATTTAATCCCAAATAGCACAACTTTATCCATAAGTGTCCATTAAAAGTACTCTTTCCTCCTTTGATCTATAAAATCATGCATTAAGGATTATAAAAATAACGTACTTAGATCTTCTCTTATATACCTAACACTCCCATATCTGTCCTCTCTCCAGGCATCATGTCCACTATGTAATCCCATATGATGGAGACAATTCGTTGGTGGACTCATCAGAGAACTACTTTGTGAGTGACAGTGTGACCAAGCAGGAGATGGACTTGATGCTGGGGCTGCTGCTGGGCTTCTGCATTAGCTGGCTGCTGCTGTGGCTGGACGGAGTCCTACACTGTGCTGTCAGGGCCTGGAGGGCAAGCCGCTACTACGGTAAGCTGGACATTGTCTGCTGTTTGGCTGAAGGTTCTGCTGCTGCTGCTGCTGCTGCTGCAGAGTGCAGATACACAACTGAAACATGAGCTCAGCAACCCTAAAACATCAGCAGACTTCACACTTAATTTTCCTCTGTTCATTTGAGTTATGCATACTGAGGTGTGAATGTGCTACTACATGGCAGGAAATAAATCACAGCATGTTCACAGGCACAAAAACTTGAATAACCTTAATCTGACCTTAATCTCACAGAGGAAATAACAAATATATTTCAAAGCCAGATTTGTGGTGGCAAATCGTATAAACATTGCTTGTATGCAGTAATGTAGGTACTGTATGTATGTGTCACCATCCACCATGTATCTGCATGTGTAAGTGCCTGCCAGGTTAACAGCAGTTGGTGGTGTTCTGGAAAATGACCTTCCCCCATTGCTTGGCCCATATTTGGCTCTTCTTGCTTTTTTTTTTTTTTTTCCTCAGTTAACTGTGACCTCTTGGAAAAAATCACAGCCAAACCTTCCAACTGTGTGATGATTCAGACCTAGCTATAAATTGAGGTGAAACTAAATTTAAATTGCTGTCTTCTTTTTTTAGGCGGCCTAAATACTTCAAACCTTATTTCACTAACAATCTACTTGTGATCTGATTTCAGGAAGCAGCAGTAGTCATATGCTAACGTAATATAATTATCATTAAGTGTAATTACTATATTCTAAATCCATCCAACTCTTTTCTTATGGGAAATTATTTAAAGAACCAACATAAAATCATAATTTGAATCTCAAAAATAAGAGAGCAAAACTTAAGTGATTCTTATAATTGTATACAAATTCAGGATATAACATATTTTAGAGCTCCTTTTAGAGAGATCTTAGTGAAAAACCTAATTTGAGTCGAAAAAATGATTGCATTTGGCATTTTTACTGCTATTGATTCTTTCACAAACAGCTGAGCTAAATTCCCTACAGATAGATTAATTACTTCAAAATATTGTTTCTTAATGCATTTTGATGGCATACAGGTTGTGCAATCACAGTATTATATTACTATGCTCGGGCAGGTCTGTCAGTGTTAGCTGTAAAATGTTGCGTTAGCATGAACCAAACAGAGAAGTGAATGTCTTTGTGACAACTGACAAACAAAACCATTTCTCAGCATGTTTGGTTAAATCTCTTTCCATCACTGGGTTGGATGCTGACTTGAAACGTTAAGCGTTTAATACCTCTGCTTACTATATTATGCAAAGTTGAACCATTAACAATCTCACAGAGGAGACACTGTAACAGCAAAATAGCAAAAACAATTCAGTGTTAATTTAGTTAAATGACAATGGGAAGACAAAAAACCTCCCAAAACCAGCTTTGCAGGGTGCAAGTTAGCTAATACACAAAATGTCTGTTACAAACTGGGGATGTAGAGTTTGAACAACACTGGAATTAACCAGGCAGTAAAGGTATATAAAGTTACATTAGGGGAAATGTAGAATCCATTATTTTTTAGAGCTTGACCTTTACTAGGGACTTTAAGTCAGAATATCTTGACTTTGACTTTTTTTTAAAAGTCTCCCACCTTTGTGAAAGTGAAAGACTAAATTCCTTGAGTACCAATTTAAAAGTAGTAACTGTAATAATAATATATATAATAATAAAGTAAAATTAGGAAAAATAAAGGTGAGTTTTAAGTGAGGATTTAAAAGAGGGCACTAACTCATGGATCTCTACAGCTGGGGCCTCCAGACAGTAAAGATTGGTCTCCCTTGGTCTTATGGAGATACTTTGGATTCACTAAGGGCTCTGAAAGAGAATCTCAAGCAGCAATCAGGCTCATGTGAAGTTAACAAATCACACACAATGGCAGGAGCCTTACATACAACTTTAAAATCAATTCTAAAATTGACAAGCAGCCTTTGGAGGGCAACAAGGATTTAGGTAATATGGTCACTTCTCTTAGAGAGTGCGATTAGGCTGGGAGCAGTGTGCTGAATCAACTGTAGTATGTTGATATTTCTCCTGCTAAGACCACAAGTATGTCACAATAATCAAGCCTGGAGGACATAAAAGCATGAATGACCTTCTCCAGGCCTGCAAATAAAAGGAAAAAATGTCATTTAAGGGACATGCTCTAGTTAAATAAAACACACTTACAGTACACAACTCGAGCATCTAACGACAGACCTGACATTTTTTCTTCTGGCTTTACGTTTGTTGACAGTTTTCCAAGAAAGTAATTATGAAGATCTCAGATTCTGTTTCTACTGGATTATGTTTCTACTACTTAATATGAGGAAGAAACGACATAATGTAAGATACATTTATGATTCAGGGCTTTATTGGGCTTCACAGCTTTGTGTCAGCTGCAGAATGAAGGTATTAGGACTTTGTTTCTGTGGAAGATATGCCCCAAGAAGAGTATATAAATAGAGAATGAGCAGGGACCCCACATAGACCCTTGGGGTACTCCATGGGAGCTTGGGGTTTATGAACCACAGTAGAAAGACTGTTTTATCAAGTGTGAAGTAAAGCAGTCTAGCACCACATTACTGATGCCAACAATGCTTTTCAGATAATTGATTTACTGTGTCATAGGCAGCGCTAAGGTCAAGCTACTAGGCTGCAACTAACAACTTTCCAGAGTCTCTCCAGAGTTTGCTGGTTGCACAGCAACCTCGCGGTAATGACAAGACACCAGTCAATGTGTTAGACCAGGAAATAGTTGTATAGGAAACTAATAATATAAAGTAAATAATAGGAAACTTGTCTTTTATATTTTGGTGTGTACATATTAATGTAACGAGATACAAAGTGTTAGATATTGAGCTTTTGAGGTGCTCATAGTTTTGCTATCTTCTCATTCAAATTTAGCAAAAAAGTTAATAAGGATATATCCCCAAAATGTGAAACTACTCAGACGGAAATCCTTTATGAATTACAGAAACCTGTTTTGATATTTTTAGACTAAAACTGAGCAATGTCTAACCTGCAATGAAGACAGTCAGCTATTTGTTGAGCTAGGATGCATGTCAACCAATTCTCAGTGACAGCAAACATGGATTCTGAGCTCTCGCTTGCATTAGAAAGGGGTACATGTATTATTCCATGAATTAAAAAGAATGGTCACACTCCAGCAAGGGTGGGGAAACCTGCTAAAAAAAAACAGGCTACATGTGAAATAGCAGCTATGACATTGAACTGTATCAGCTGACATCCAAAAAGCAGCCGGTTTGGTAACTATAAATTCATCTTTTCAAAGTTTTCAAGTGTTAGCAGAGACAGTACAGTACATCTTCCACTTGAAATAAAGAAATTATATTTTATAATTATAATATATAAATTTGTCTGTATAGTTTATGATGCTGTTGGTATATCTGGTATTTAGTCAACTTGCTGCACAGAGCCGTCGATTCAAGTTGGCCCAAACGGTGTGCAGAATTGCATGCTGAGCCAGAGTGGAGTGAAAACCATGCCCTACCTGCACAAACCAGCATTGTACCTGCCAGATTTTAGTGCACACTCAGAGATAAAGGTGTCATTTGTCCTGCAGAACAGAGCTAACAGGAGAGGGAGGTAGATGTCCATCAAGCATAATCACGCCCACACTTTCCTGAAGAGAGGTTTAATCAGCCAAAGTAATTCAAATCACCTGTGTGGGTTTAACAAACGTGTGCAGGGCCTTTATCATAACTAATGACAACGCTCCTACCTCAAGTCGTCTGTCCCAGAAATGTCATTGAGAACATTATGACTGTACGGTGGTTCATCAGTTAGCTCTGTCACATTACAGCAAGTCCTGGTTTGAACTTTGGACCCCTAACTCACTGTATGGTGTTCTATGAATGCTGTCGGCACATTTGCATAGTTTTCCTGCTCCAGTGCTCCATGTAAATGTAAGTGTCCACAGTAATTGACAATGAACAAAACCTACACAACATAATTTACAGCTACTATACCTGATGTGTAACATATGGATTGAACATGCAGGTTTGCAGAAAGGGAAAGATACATTACATGTCTTGGTGTTTAAATGTGTATAATGCCTGAGTGCAAAGAGTTTTTAACTCACATTGCACTAAAGATAACTATAATTAACACATATGAATATACATACAGCAGTTACCAAGACTGGTTCAAACCAGGATCCAGTTTAAGACACAAAAAACACAGATGGAGAAATGACTTCTCTCCCACCATCTGCCGTGCTCCAGTGAAAGCTATATTCCCACATACCATGTGTTTAAACCCAACTGAGTGTGATAGTTGCTCCTTAATTTCCTGTCCCTGTCAGCGCTCCCTCTATCTGTTTCATTCCTTTTACCATCTCCTCCTGACAGATGAGGGATGCATGTTATTTGAGTAAAATAAAAAGGAATGCAGCCGACTTAATGAGACAGAACATGTGGTGTGTAGTTCAGCAACATCATTTGGCTTGTGCAATTGTGCAGACACAAGCAAAGAAATAAACGGCTTTCAGTGGCTCTAAAGCTAAGCAGCATATTAGACACACGTGTGAAATCATGACATGACAGCATGAAATCCCTCATAGTCTGGTGCTGTGCTGAGGAGACACCACCGGCAACACAGAGGAATCATCCCTGTGCACCGTTGAGATGTTCACCGAGGAGCTGGATATTAGCATCCTGGATTACAGTGTTTCAGTTTCTCACGGTTGTGGCTGCTTCACAGACTTATCCACACTGCTCAGATAAAAATCGAGGGCACAAATGAATAAAATTTCAAGGCTTTTCACAAATCCTTTTTTTTTAAAAACAGGAATTGCGGGTTGAACATTCTGGCAGTGCTCGGTAACAGCACAGGAGTGTGTTGTGGAGGTGGCCTGGATCCTCAATATTGAGGATAACACAAAAGTAGGTGATATGTGACCTGGATAGTCTGACCGCCATGGAAAAGTGCCTCAGGCAGGATGGGGAAGTATCAAGGAACGATGAGGAGATGAATAGTTCTTCAAAGCGATTAGAGAAGAATCTACAAGTATAGTAATATGGGTTTTTAAGATAGAATAAATCATGTGATGTTCATATTTTTCAGTGTTCAAGATGGCTTGGAGACAGTTGCAGGCAGCTGCTTTGCACACAGACAGTTTTGCAGCAGTGCGTGAGACAATGCTGTTTTTTCCAGTGCATTAGTACAACAGTGTAAAATACATCATCGTAAAAAAAAACCCTAAAAAAAACCACACCCACAGAGGAAAAAACATCCATATTCATTGGCAACAGTTATAGAGTCGGGGGTATAGGCTTTTATACTGGGTGGGAATGCCCCTCGCTTCTCTGTATGTGTGTGTGTGCGTATGCTGTGACGTTGATGCTAGGTCACACTCATTTAGCCTCCCCGAGATGAGGAGTGAAGGTGAGGCTGACAGAGTGGGGAAGGGTGTATGGGTGTGTGTGCTAGGAGGTGGGGGGTGAGACGGTGAGGGGGGTTGCAGGATGGAGACTCTGTCACATCCCCACCCCCACTTACACACACACACACACACACACACACACATACACTCTCCTCCAGAGCTATAAATAGAACGAGAGAGAGCAGCTGGAATGGCAAGTGAGAAACACACACACACACACACACACACACACACACAGCGCATTGAGATGCACATTGATTCCCATTGGGTTTTTTTCTCCTCCTAATTCCATCTCTAGCTCCTCCTTCTCCCCCTCCCTCCTCACTTATTAAATCTACTCCTGGCCATTTCCTTTACAGTGCTTCCTGCTGCAACTTCTTTTTTTCTTTTTTTCCCTGTTCTTATCGCTGATGCTCTGTGAATATCTGATACCAGAGTCTTTTGCAAAGACACCGGGGAAAAAGAAACACAAAAAGTACCTCAATAAATGAACAAAGTGATGACTTGGCGTTCCAGCATTAACCTTCCCACATCCTAAAAGAGCGTAACTATTGTGTCTTCGCCTCCCATTTTCCGCCTCACATTATCATTTCTCCTGACTCCATCCTCCATCTCCATCTCTATCCTTTTATTCAAATGAGAGAAACCTGTCTTCGTTGCCCCTTTTCCTTTGGATACCCTTCAGAGCAGTCCTTGTGGACAGCATACCCATTCACAGCTATAAATAACTCACTCTCATTCCCTCCTCACCTCCTCTCCACCCAACACCTCCCTCCCCACCCCTTCTCAACTCCACCACCGCCACCAGCACCACCACCCCTCCCTCTCACTCATCCCCTAGCAGGGCCATTTGCTACTGGGTTTGCTGTCTGGGGCTCTCCCCTCCTTCTCTCTTCCTGTCTCTATGGACCTCGCTCCGCCTCACCAGCTTCGGTTTATAACCTGACAAGCACAAATGTCTGCTCCGCCATTCCCCCCCCTCTTCACGTTACCCTCTCACATTCATGAAATCCCACTTTGTTTCCAGCCAATCGTTGATTTTTAAAAAAAAATTGCCCTTTCTGCATTCTGTATGTACCTAATGGTAGACGCAAGACAGAAAGAAGCATTTGACAGGTGAGCATATCCATAAAAACAGGGATTCAATCTTAATCTCACCTGTGAAATTCTTCTGACTGTAGATAAATAAGGGCATGTGCAGCAGTCCAGACACAAACATGAAGAATGAAGGGCAACGCCACGGTGCACTTGAAGAGATTGGTGCCCTTTTCTATCTCATCCAATATTTCAATGTTCCAATCTTTTATCTGGTCTCTGTCACGCTGCCCTCTCTGGTAAAAAAAAGAAAAAAAAAGCTCACCTCTACTTCCCAGAATTAAAATTTGTTACAGCTATGATGAAGCTAGTTGCTAAAATGACACCAGCTTTTCCATTCTGAGGTCTGTGTGGAGCTCATAACTCAATTTTATGCAGTGCAGCTGTGGAGTGGAGTACAAAAACCTGATTCTGCTGTCTTTCTAGGTCTTTTTTTTCTTCTTTCGTTGCCCTAACAAGCCCATCTTTGAACACACTAAATGTTGTATGGACGATGTGATTTCAAGATTCAGAGCCTGCATTTTTTAAGTATGCCCTTTTTTGAGGTTTCCTTTAAAAAAAATCTGTCCAGGAAATTAAAAATACATATTGAACATGTCACTTAAATTGTTTTCTCGTCAGGGTAGCGAAGCAGAATTTACGCCGTTGCTGGACTTTTCAACTCAAGTTGTGTTAATGACAGAAACACATTGGATCAAAAGTGGCAACATGACATAGAAAGTCATGCCACCATCCATACATATTACAAGAGAAACTGAGTGACAGAGGCACTTGCACTCATTCACATTTTAACAGAAAAGGACAGTTCACAGCTCAGAGATATGAGGCCTCTGTGTTTCTGTTGGTTGATGCGTCTCATCTGACTAACTGGATTTAGAAGCAGAAAACCAGACTAAGTCGGATTTACACTATTGTGTGTCGTGGTCTCATGAGTGTGCCTTCAAAAACTTTTATTGAGTTTCTCTATGCTCGTGTCTGCAGAGTTACACAAGCTAAATAATGTTGGTTAACGATACCACATACTTTTATTGCACTCTTTAGTGTGGACTAGGGCGTGGGAGTAATGTAAGGGAGCAGATAATGTGATATATTGCAGTAACACTAAAATACTGATGCTTCAGTTTGCATTTTTTGACCTTCTGCTTTTTGGCAGCTTCAACTTCTGCCAGTTTATCACAGTTTGTCATTGAAACATTGGCTCGTTTTCATGTTTTTCAAATGCTCAGACTTGGGGTATCGCCATGACCTAGTTGTCTAAAGAACATGCCATTTCATTGTAATGTTCCCAGATTGACCACCTCTCCCCCTTCACATCGCCCCATGTGTCCTCTCTGTCTCCACTGTCAATTGTCAGATGAAAGCAAAATGCCAACAAATAAACTTGAAAACATTTTAGATGCACTTTGGCAAACGCAGCTCAGGGCTGTAGAGGCTCAGTGTGCTGGATCATCCTGCAGAGCATATGGCCTCACACATTATAAACAATCGGTTTTTGTTTCATTCATGTGATGTGCTTTTAAGAAAATTGTCACCAGATGTCGTTTTTAATGAATAAAATAAAATTTGCATTGTATATTATATATATCAGGAGTTTTTTTTTTGTTTTTTTCAGGCAGTTTGGCATGATATTGTCTTTTTTTTTTTCCCATATATATAACTTCCATTACTTCAGTGAATACATAATGAATACTAAGGCTTCTTGCTAACACTTAATGCCTCCCTTAACCGCCCTTTTACCTCTTGTCTCCTCTCTCCAGACACTCCATCCTGGTCATGGCTGCCCCAGTTCTGCAACCTTCGAGACCTCCGTCGCCGAGCCCAGCTCAGACAGCTGGAAGACTCCAGCGGCAACATGGTCCACATCAAGCAGAAGCTCTACCACAACGGCCACCCCAGTCCCCGCCACCTCTGACTCTAAAAAACTAGTCAAAAACAAACAAAAAAAAAAAAAAAACTAGACCCCGCCCCTCCTCAAACCTCTTTACTTCTCCCCTTCCAAAACCCCTCACTTCCCTCTCCAAATTGCCCCATGGCCAATTGTTGCCTCAGAGACCCTGGAAAACTGCCCTCCCACTGTTCATAACATGGTCCCCTTAAAATCCCATGACAGGACTTTCTTATGTCAAAACCCAGCCCCTGTCAGCACTAGAAAAAAAAACAAAAACAAAACAAAAAAAACCCCCAAATGAAGCAAGATGACGATTATTTGTTCCCACTGAAATCTTGTCTTATGTCCATGTCCACCGTTGTGGGAGGAGGAAGAAAAAAAAAAAAGAACATTTTTAAGGGTGTTTTTTCTGTATAGAGACATTTTCTGTGTTCATTGTTAAACTTGGCATGCTCTTTTAGAACAGGGTAAGATGTGGGCAGTGTATGGAACGGGGCGGCAAGACGGGTGTCATGATATTTTTTTTCTCTATTGGGTGGGAGTGGGACTTTGTTGGTGTGGGAAGGGGAGGGGGGGTGAATGAGGCGGGTGGGTGGGTTTTTGTGATGTTAGATTGCTGCTTCTGTAAATAGTTATAAATACGGGCAAGTGGGATTTAACAGTCTTTAAAAGGGGGTGCGTGGGGGGATTTTTGTGTGAGTCGTTTATCAATAGAAAACCTAATGATGGACTGTGTGGGTAAAGATTATAGGAATGGAACAGAAAGACGAGTCTGTTTGAAAACTGGATGTGAAACCATGTGATTTCTGCTAAAAACACAGATTAATTAGCTTTGTTACTTAGTGAATTAACTGAATGTATTAATTTTTCCTGTAAATATGTGAGGGGGATGGGAGCGGACGAGGCTGTGGTCGGGGGTTCTCTTTGCTATATTATCGTTCGTTAGAAGACACAGGAGGAGAAATAAATGCCAGCCAAGATGAGTCAGTTCAATACACACACCCCTCCATCTTCCCCACACTGTGCTCAACAGCACAGTTCAATTTTCTTTATCCAATTCCTTCGCACTTATCAGGAGCAACCAGCCTATCAGCGGAGGGAACCCTCACCCAGCCAACCCCCCTCCCCCCTCGCCCTCTCTGTCCAGACATTGCTGTTGTGAGGATGAAATGTCTGTTTTATTAAAAGTGCCATTGAAGCACAACAGTGACCTCTGATGTTTGATTGTGTCATTCCAATCATATGAGCGAAGCTGAGAACACATTCTCATAGTAAGAGGTTATTTCAGTGCAGCGACAGACAGATTATACAAAGAGGTCCTGCTGACAACTTCAGTTCTGTTTATTATAATTTAAATAGAAATTTCATAAGCACTGACTAACAACACTTCTGAAGTGACTAACAATAGCAATGACATCCTGATGCAACTGAGAAAAGCCCTCCACTAATTTCCAGTGGTACATTATGACAAGTTTCGAAGGCAGTGAGGACATTCAAAACTATTTTACCTTGGTTGGCTATTCTTTAGAAAAAACATGTTTACCTCTTAAATCTGAATGGACAGTCACAGATATTACCCACCACAGGTAGACTACTTTGATGATTGAGCTAAAAATGACTAACAACTAGGCAACTTTAATCTCTACAATATTTTAATTCACTATTTAATCTACATAATGTCCCAACACTGAAAAATTTGGCGTCTTGTCTTTTGTCTTTTTGTCCAGCCAACAGCCCAAAAGTCTAAGACATCTGAGGACCTGAAACTAGTGAATGTTGGTTTGAAAAAAAAACTGGTTGATTAATTTCCACTGAGTTCTGTTGAATAATTGATTAGTCGACAAATCATTTCAGCTTTTTTAGTTTGTTTGTGCATGTTTTTTATTCTGCACATGTGCAAGAAAGATTACAGTCTAAAGCACAGAGTTTGAAAGACAGTACAGCAACCAACAGCAGACAAAAGAAATATACAACACATGATGTTAATGGACTGGTTTACAATGTGTCATGTTTGTCCTAAAACAACAGTCAGGCACCCAAATGAAAGTTGACATGTGTTTTATTGCTGTAATTATCCCTCCTGTTCATACTGACCACTGAGAGATCCATTCATGGTGCATATTTAAGTCAATCTCTTTCAAATGTACTCTTTTCAGTGCCAAATTAACTCATTTTGTTTTGAATAGGAAAACACAAAAGGGGTCTCAGTGCAGGTCTCAAATGCACTAGTGCAACATACAACAATGTCAACTTCAGATGGTCCACTTGGTGGATGTGTCCACACATCCCTTTACTCAAACATCTGCAAACCTACAAGCATTAAACTATTAGCTTTATCTTGGCATTCCCATGAGTTGGGTTACAACAATATCGATAGAAAAGCAGACAGAATCCAAAATAAATGTTTCATAATTAGCCCTTTGAAAAAGTAAGGAATATGGCTCAGGTGTTGGATTGATTTACAATCTTGATTTACAATTACATCTCATCAAAGTTATCATTTCTTTGGACTAGGGTTCGCTTGAGGTTTGTCTTTGCCATCTGCGCTCTGTTGGTTTTCCGGTTTCTCAGTTTGACTGGGTTCAGCTTCTTCGGTGCTGGGAGTCTGCGAGGCAACAGTGTCAGACTCCTTGGTTGGTAGGACTTCTGCTTCCTTGGCAACCTCTGCAGTGATAACTTCAGCCTCCTTGGAAGCAACCTCAGTGGCCTCTGGCAGTTTCACGTCTTCTGTGGCAACAGTGTCAGACTCCTTGGTTGGTAGGACTTCTGCTTCCTTGGAAACCTCTGCAGTGATAACCTCGGCCTCCTTGGAAACAACCTCAGCTGTCTCTTGCAGTTTCACATCTTCTGTAGCTACAGTGTCAGACTCCTTGGTTAGTAGAACTTCTGCTTCCTTGGAAACCTCTGCAGTGGTAACCTCAGCCTCCTTGGAAGCAATCTCTGTAGATAATGACTTTTCGACAATGTCTGCAGTTGCAGTCTGAGCCTCTTTGGCTACCTCTGAAGCTACGGCTTCAGATTCCAGGGCAACTTCTGGTGGGATTACTTCAGTCGGTAGGACTTCTGCTTCCTTGGAAACCCCTGTTGCAATACCCTCAACTTCTTTGGCAGCAGTCTCTGCTGTTGCCAAAGTCTCCGCCTCTACAGTATTCTGAGGCTCCTTGATTTCTTCTGAGGCTGTGGATTCAGTTTCCACTGCAACCTCTGCTGGGATTACTTCTGCTTCCTTGATAGCAGTCTCAGTCATTACAGGTTCGGTCTCTTTAAGGACCTCTGCAGCCATATTGTCAGATTCCTTGACTGCCACTGTCACTTCCACTTCAGCCTCTTTAGAAACTTGTGATGTTTCAGGCTCAGTTTCTACTGCAACCTCATTTTCCACCTTGCCAACCTCACTTCCAATCGCTTCAGCCTCCTTGGTGACTGTTGCCTCCATTTCTTCTGCAATGGTTGCTACAGAATCAGCCACCCTGGCCACATCTGCTGTGATTACTTCAGCCTCTTTAACAATGTTTGACAAAGACTCAGTCACTTGAGCTACGTTGTTTGCAATGTCTTCTGCCACTTTGACAGCATCAGTTGATTGTTCCTCAGCAGTCTTTGTGGCCTCCATTTCTACGCCATCAACAGATGTGGCTGCTGACTCAGATTGCTGAACAACAGTCTCCTGGGAGAGGCTGGCTACTGTAGCCTCTGGCTCCTGGACAACCTCAGAGACAACAGTGTCTAATTCTTTCTCCTGAGCAACAGCAGAGACTGTCACTTCCAAGGGTGTTGCGACATCCTTTTCCTCATTGGCTACCTCTGTAGTCTTGGTCTCTTGCTTAGCAACATCAGTGCTTGATTCTTCTTTACTCAGAGCAGCAGTTTCTTGGACAGTGGTAGCTGGTGTACCCTCAACCTCTTTAACCTCAGTGACTACATCTTTTATCTCAGGTACAACAGTATCTGTAACTACAGCTGTGCCTACAACTTCTTCAGTCAGATCCTTAATGGCCTCAGCCTCCTGCACCAATGGGACAGCAGTAGATGTCTGAACAATGGTTTCTGCAGTTGTTGCAGCAATAACTTCACTTTCTTTGATTAAAGTCGCTGCATCCTTGAGGATAACTTCTGCCTCTACCTCAGTGGGTAGAGGGGCTGCCTCGGCTTGGGCAGCATTGCTCACAACCTCTAGCAGTGGAAGGACTTGTTGAGCAGACATATCTTCAGCTTGTGCAAGAGAAGCAGCTTCCTGGCCTGTGATTTTTGCCGCCATTTCCTTAGGGAGGAGAACACCAACCTTGCCAACCCCCTCACCTGCTTCCGTCAGCAGCCAGTCCATTTTCTGTGCATGCTGCTTGATGGCATCATCAACTCTTGCATCAATCATCATCTCGGTCAAAACTCCATCTTCAGAAGAGTATGCCGCAGCCTTAAAAAAAAAAAAGGAAAACGTTTTTCTTTGGATTTGTTTCTGCGCTGATTCTTATTTTGTGTCAACATGTTTTTTCTTCTTACCTGCCAGGCCACCCCAAGTTTGGATATTTCACGACCAGACATGCCCTCTGCGCGCTGTGCAATGTCTGAACACTTCAGGCCGTAGTCGAACTGAGCCAACTTTAATCTCCTGTTGAATTAAAGGACAACAAGTGAGGCTTGAGCTGTATCATGTTCCTATCATTGATCCTCCATACATTATTGTTTTCATCTGACCAATACACTCAGATTTAAAAGCTACCATGCTACTTCCTAAGGACTTAAAAACCATTTCATGAAAGCCATAAGTAAGACCCAGACACCACTTTCATTTCAGGATTGAATACATTATACACACCATTATGCAACCTGAGCTAGCGAGGCGACCTCTAGGGATCAGTGCTTTCCTCTGTGGTAGTAAATCACCTCTGCTGTACAGCAGCAGTAGCTGTTATTGAAATACAGTTAAGTATACTTACTGTCTCCCTGTAGTGGCAGGAACCAGCACAAATTTCTCGAAATACTGGCGCACCAATCTCTCCCTCTCCGCCTGCTCCGGTAAGGCAAAGTTTACAATCTCATCAACGCGGTCATTAATGGCCCAGTCAAACTGTTCTGGCTGGTTACTAGCAAGCACCAGCATGAACCTGAAAAGAGTAAATGTGACTACTTAGACTGGGTCAGTGACCTTTTCAGACATGGTAGTGACCTTTTCATGCCTAGCCATGCACAGTGAATACTGGAAGATACCAACTTGTTGCTCTGCTCGCCAGTGCGGTAGAGGAAGGCATTGAGGGTGGCTCTGAGGTCTTCACTGATTTTCTCCTGCAATGCAAAAATCATGACTTGTGAATATATGATTAAAACTCAGGGCATCATCATCATGCATATGACACTGCAGCTGAACTCACTGTGGATCGTTTGCGCAGGAACGCATCAGCTTCATCTACAAACAGCAAGACGCTGCAGAGGATCAGAGAACATCAAAGAGAATGAGCTTAATGACTGCCATTTTTAATGAAATTAGCCAGTAGGATAAGAGTATATATATATATATATATATTTATATACATATATATGTAACAAATCTACCCTACTAGACCTTTTCAGAGATAGACATTATTGTGCTGATTCATGCAGTGTTGATGGAACTAATTAAAGTGCCCTACCCTCGCCTGCTGGTGCTTGCCCAGTCGAACACCTTGTGCATGGCAGTGACTCCATCCCGCCCCAAGGGTGCCACGTCCCCACCTGTCATGATGGCAAAGTCCATCCCTGAATGGAGAGCCAGTTTCTGAAAGGAAATGGAAAAAGCTTTGGTCAGAAAGAGACAGACAGGCTGAAAAGAAAAACCAAAAATACTGCAGTTGGAAAATAAATATTGAAATTCATCAAAAGCTTTTTGTACACAAACATTTTGAGGTTTTGTGGTGAAATGTTTCATCATCAGTCTTTGCTCTGGTATTTTCTGTGTTCAGTCATCATTGCTCATGCTAACAACCTGGTTCTTCTCTATGAATTCCACAGGAACCAGTAAAATAAAATGATTTCAATCACATTGCGTGAGATTTTTGCCAGAAAATATCTACCAGACCCTGAATATTAGGTTTTTAAAAAAAGTAAAGGCTTTTGTGAATTGATTATAACAAGTGATATCATCTATACTGTGAATTGTTCAATAACTGCATTGGACAGATTAGTGTTTCAGCCATACCTTGGCAAAAAGTGTTTTTCCAGTCCCGGGGGGTCCATACATCAGGATGTTTCTGTACAGGCCTTTGTTCTGCCGTGTGTTTCGAGTAGCAATCGCAATGTCCCTAACACGCTCCTCCAAAGCTGGCTGTGGGATCCAGAGCATAATGACAGCATTCAGTGTTTCAAGTCATACAAAGAGTACATAAATACTGAATCCAACACATATCAATACTACAAAAAACGATGTAAAGGACTCACGCTGAGCACCACGCCCTCCAAAGCATCCTGAGGTCTGCTTCTCAGACGTTTGGTTGTCTAAAACAGAATATACAGCAGGTTATTGCAACATGAGGGAACTGTAAGCGACTTCTTTTACTGATCACCACAAATCATTAAAAACAGTTCCAACTAACACACGACTTATATCTGATATCCGATCGCTTATGAATTTAAGAATTAATAAATTATAATTTATTATCTACTCATAACATCCTATACAGAAAAGCTTCATCATTCAAAGTACATCAACCACTGGAAACATTCAGCTCACGTCCACTCCTTATTATTTTGGTGTCTGAGGAATAAAATGACATTTTACACACTTGGTATAATTGATAGCATTTCTGAAGTTTTCACTATTCTCATGTTATGTTCTAAAACTCTCTCAAATTCATCCCATTTGGCAGGATTAGCAGGACAATTAGTTTTAAAGAGATCCATTTAAACTATTTCTTGTCAGAAAATACAGTTGATGCACTACCAGGTGTTCGACTGAAAGCCCTAATTAAAACAGGACGCCAAACGTTTCACTGTGGCAGTTATTTATGAATGGCGGTTCTTAAAAACAACAACATAATGAAATAATACCTATGTAGGATACATTTATGTACCTCTAGGGCTATCTTATTCAAATATACCATTAACAAACCCATTCTGCATGTATTGTGTAGATTCTGCATCCTTGTATAGATGATGTTTTTTTGAATTTTCTCTGCAGGCCACCTACAGCTGATGACTTGTAAATTTGAAACCTTTATTGGGTGTTTGATGGCCTCTCCAACAGTAATCCTGGAGGTCTCCCTGACCAGCGAGGGTTTACCCAGGCGGGCCTCTATGTAGCGCCCAGCCACCCCTGTAGCATTCCTGGCAGAATACACTCCTGCAGCCAACAGGGTTAACCCAGCAACCTGTGGGAAGGGGGGACAAAAACAAACACACACATTTTCAAACACCCAGTATATCAAATACGAGGGCCGCCGCTTCCCACAATCCTCTGCAGTCCTCCTGTGGTGAAAGTGCGACAAAGCGTGACAGGTCTGACATGGATTTACCGTGGCTGTGAGTTTGTCCCAGTCAGAGACGAAGGCCCTGAATCCTTCCCCAAACACCGCTCCCGCCGTCCTGCCAGGAACAAAACCCAATTATCACACTGACTGCCTCCACTACGGCAGCCACAGTCACTGCTGCACCCTGGGATTTTTGTCTAACGGCTAATGACAGCTGAGGAAGATACTGGAAGATAACATGCCAGTTACTCTGAGGATTAAGGAAAGTGGAAAGTCATTTTGTCCTCACTTTATAGATTCAAGGACAGTTTGTCGGTGCTCAGCGGCCTTAAGGCGGATCTGTTCCCTGATCAGGTCTGCGTTCTCCCTCTCCACCTGAGCTCGGGCTTTGGCCTCGGCTTCAACGCGAAGCAGGTCGTTTTTGTGTCTCAGCTGCATTTCGTGTTCAATGGTAGCTGGGATAGGGAAGGGGAGGCAGACATTAATAACTTCATACTTAAGATTACTTCTGACAGGCTGAACATTTGACCTACTTTAAATCAATCATTATAATACAAAGTGAAAACTGAACTGATTAAAAGTTTCTTTGCACTCATTGGCTCTTCTAATATGGAAATCTAATGCATTTGGCAGTGAAATGGCCATTCAGTGGTGTGATTCACCTGTGACCAGCAGTGGCCTGTAACTGATTAGTCACATTTTCCTGATAACAGCATTTTCTAACTTGTGATATTTAATTTTTCAACAGAAATGTTAACAAATCTACTGAAGAATTGGTAATTTTGTGACTGCTTTAATAGAGCCTGTTGTTTATTTATCCTCTCATATTCTGTTTCTTTAATTTGATTCTTTTTTAAACAGGGTCTTGCAATTCACACTATAATTATGTGTTTATTATTATGTGCGACCCCTTTCACAGTATTCACAGTATTGTTAATCTGACCCATTGTTAATGTAAGAATATTGATTAGAGTAGCTTTAACTTCATATTTTCTTCATAAGAAATGTATAATTAAAAAAATTCAATAAACTGAAAATAATACAAAAAGAGGAGTAGCCTGGTGAATTAGAGCACAGGCCCACTGCAAATGTCTAGTGAAGAAATTATTTATCATAATGCTAAAAATAGAACAATATTAACATTTTGTAAGTCTTATGGTCTTAAGACTTATATCCAAAGAGGCCACTGAGAGACTTCAGAGAGCCACAAATCTCACAGCAACTCCTGTAATCTGAGTCACTGGTCGACACCCTCACTCACCCCTGCACATATATTATGGTCATTCTTTACTAGGGAGCAGTAAAAATCCTACTTACTACTTAATAATAAAAGAGTTTTTACATGATATCATGAGCAGGGTATTGTGTAAGGCAAGGGTGCATTTGGTTTTATCGTCTACCTTTCCTCATAGCCTCTTGCTTCCCCACGGATTCCTCTTGTCTGCGAAGGTTCTCATCATTGAGGAATTGCTGTAGATTAAAAAATATATATATAGCATGAACAATATATATATTTAGGTACAGCTGATATTTATTTCAAGTGTCAAAAAGGATTACCTGTTGCCTGAGTTGATCATCATACCTCTGTCTGGCAAGTTTGTCTTGATATTGTGCCCTCTAGAGGTGATACAGAAAATAGTCAATCTAAAATATACTGTACACTACTTTAAAGGTGAAAACTTGGCAAGTGGGAATCAAATGAGGACTCCTGTAATCTTCCACACACAAACATTTAAATGTTGACATAATTTACTAGAAGAAAAGCATCAGTGTGTTCAGTGTTGTTTTCGTACTGCCTGGTTTTGTTTTGTCTCCTCTCCAAGTGTTTTCCGTCTCTCCTCCTCCTGGATTTGGATCTGTTCACCCTTCATCTGCTGCAAAGCCGCCTCATATTCCTGTTGGGGGACGACAAAGTTGTGTATACTGACGACAGATTTCAGCGGTTATTTCTCCTTAACAGTTTATCATAGAATTCAGATTAAGCCTGACTTGGATGATGAATCTCCCATATCACCCACAAAACACCTACTTTCACTTTACTCTGATGCTCCAGCTGTACTGTCTGCTCCTGCATATGAGCCAGTGACAGTGCATCTTTGGCATGTCCTGTTGGGAAGAGAGAAAAAAAATAAAAACTTTAAACTTTAATTAACAAAGCTGCACTTTTGGGTATATTAAACTTAAAACAGCCACAAAAAAATTATGCGAAACTGAGCCTGATTGTAGAAAGTATTGCTGCAATTAAAGATAAATACAATGACAAGCAATAAAAACGGATATGTACTGTACTTCACATGCACTAAGTAAAAATACCACGTACAACGGTTCTAAGCATGTTCATGTGCACACACTGTCATGTGCAGGGACTGATGTATGGAACAGGTGAAGGGCTGAACTTGCAGGGACACTTTGTTCTCTTTGCTCCATGACACGCCCACAAAACCCTTCCAATTTTGCTGCAGATTGTGGAGGTCAAATAATCCAATAGTGGTGAAATAACAATTAAATAAACTAATTCATTCCTGCACATACAGATCCGTGATCTAATGTGTAATGAATCTGTAGCAAGCGAATGCAACACTATAATTCCCCCGCCTGATAGGAGACTATCAGCCAAACTCCATTAAACGCCACAAAAATGCACACAACGCAGAACTCCTCTAAATTTCGGACTTCACACATCATATTCAAACAGATCATATATTATTGTAACAGTCTGCTAAAACTGGTTTATTTTATTTGTTCTTTTCAGTCCCTGGCCTTGTGTTTGGTGGAGGTAAACTGGCTATAAAAGTTGAAATCTCAATATTGTGCTGGTCAGTTTGACATGTAATGTATGCCGAAATAAAGTATGACACCTGACAGTTTAGCAAAGATCTTATAACGTGATGTTTCAAGTGTAATATTTTGCTAATTACACGATTAACTTAAAAGTCTGACATTTTTCTATGGAGTTCGGCATGAAGAGCTCTCATCTGAAAAGAACACAACGTGCTAGTTTGACATGAGAAAGTGTTTTCAGTTCAGTAGCCTACCTAAAGAAATGAAAAACATGTACATATAAGATTAAATAAAAGTGAGTTTCTTTATTTATTCTTGTATAATTTTGGTACACACGTGATTTGTCGAGATCCCTTGCAGCTTTTGCAGCTCTCTCAAGCCCAGTCGGGTCAAAGTTGCTCCACTTATCCCCGGGTTTGACTCCCCCCGAACCTCCCGGTGCTCCTCCGGCCCCGTCAGCCGTTGCCTGCTCCTCCGCCGGCGGCGACCCGGAGCCCTTCCCCCAGCCGAAGAGCCACGACATGCTGCTTCTGTAGTGTCCAAGCTGCAGGCTGCAGAGCAACTCTTACTATAACCGACAGATTCCCACACCAGGTTTGCAGCCCATGCTTGTTGGTACGACGCTGAAGGCAGTTTCCAATTCGTAGCTCCCGATTGGGCAAGGCCTTAAAGGGAGGTTACACTGTTTGTATCACGTGTTGCCGATATTAGAAGAGGTCCTGATCCAAAACTAGACTTGACAAATCTTGACTAAGTTATCCCAGAGAAGCTAAAGAGTTTGGCACAATTTTTTTCCACATCTAGACCATATCAGATAGGTCTAAATCACCAAGACTAGTCAAATCCGGAATAAAGAAATTAGAAGGAAACTCAACTCAACTTTATTTATAAATCACTTTAAAACAACCACAGCTGAAACAAGGTGCTGTACACACATAAATAAAACAACACAAGAACATAAAACAATTAACAAGAAATAAATACTAAAATAATTGGGAAGTACAAAGGGAATGATAAAGTGACAGAAAGAATAATAGGGACATGGAGGAAAGTTTGCATATGACTATGAGTGACAGAAACACAGTAATAGAGAAAGTAGGAGATAGAAAGAAGGAAGGGGAAAAACAAGCAAAAAAGTAAGGAAAGTAGAATAGACAGAAATGTACAGAATGTAACAGAAAGACTGAAGGAAACTGAGACAAAAGGCAGCTGGTCGTGAAAGAGTAAGACAGATAAGGAGGTTTAACTAGTAGTTAAAGGGCTCCATAGCTACTTAAATCAATAGTAATAGCAGTAGGAATGAAAACAAAAACTTTGGTCGTACTTTCTAGCAATGTGACAGTAAGAGGATGGGAAACTGAGAAATAAAGCAGACTCACTGACTCAAAAAGCAGAAGTGTTTTGATCTATCTTTACCTGGTCTGATGTGGTTGCAATGTGAAAAACAAAACACATCGGAAACTGACTCAGAGTCGAGTTCACCAAAAGGTTAAAAGGAAAACTTCCATTAAAAACGGTGATAAAATAAAGCATTTATTGACCACCTCAATAACCTTGTGCAATCTTTTTATCCAAAGTGAAATCATAGATTATTGTTCAAAATGCCCCATATGCAGATATGCAGTCTGCATTTATATGTCCTGTTATTTGTACTATGTATACTGTCGCCCATAAAGTTGGAATACAATATTTTTTACTTCTTCTCATGAAATGAATGTGATTTGTGACAGTGTGATTTATTCTTGATAGATAAAGTGTATATATTCTCAAAATTGATCAATCTCATTGCACCTGGTCAAAGGTGATTAGTGATGTGTTTAAATAGAAAATATAAAGAGGAATGTGTCTGAAAACAAAATTATCCCAACTTTATGGGCAACCATGTACAAGCAACCGTGTGTCACAGGCCCAAAGTTAAACTGAAAACGTTCAACCTACAGTATGTTTGTGTTGAGTCTGTGCCTAAAGTAATCAATTCAAATGCTTTCATTTTTTGAAACAATTAAATTACTCTAGAGAGTCAGAAGTGAATGTTGAACTTTAAAAATGTCTTATATACACCTCACAGTACACAATGATGTTAACACCTGTAGTTCATACATCACTAAGTGTGTGACAGGTTGACCTCAGGAGAGGCTGGGTAAACATCATAAACCATTTGCCTGCCCCCAACACAACTTTATAACCCTAAACCGGTAAAGTAAAGAATGGGTGTATTTTTCCTAATACACTGCCCTAGTAATGTCATACATAGGCACAGGCAGAAAGTGGCTCCTAACTGTTTTATTGGCCTTTATTAACACCACATACAATGAATGGTCTATCAGTCAGTGATTGTTTATATAATTTAAGAATGCTAAACATTTTTTGAAGCAGAAAATTCATTAACTGAATATTACAAGAAAACACTATGGGGTCAAGGACATATTGAGTAACAATATTACCCATATTGAGTAACAATATCTCTTTTGTGCTAAGTGCCATACAACGTCTACTTCAGTATGAAGTAATGAAACACTGAAAATGTACTGAAATGAAGAGAAAACTGACAACAATAATGCAGAGTGGGATATGTACTCCAAACTTGAATACAGTCAGTAGGCTAAAGCTTGCAAAACACCTGTTTAAAAACCATATAAGTTCACTGATCATCAAATATGATACAATTACAATCATTATAATCATTATGGAGTTTAAACAATCATACATGCCGGCATTATCACTGTATTGTTTCAATAACAGATATATGTAACTGACCCTCGTTTTCAGCAATGAGAGTTGTGAAAGAGGCTCTGATATATGATGCCTTCACATGCTGTCGGACATATACCTTATTACCGGGGGAGGTTTACGTTTACGACCCAAGTAAGTTTAAAAAAAAGTCTGTACATGTAAGTATGACTTTTGCAATATTAATTATTGATGCTCATTTTATTCTCACTCGTCCTCAGCTGCAATATAAAATATATGCAGTGAGTGAACCGCTTTAGTTGTTTCTGACAGTCGGTTGAAAGAGCTGAGTGGAAGCATTTGAAGGCAACAGCATGACGCATAGTTACGCTCTTTACGTCATATGAGTGCACATATAGAGACAAAAGTGATATTCCAGACTGAAGAGCGGACCTGAAACCCTCAACCAGAAAGATGTCGTTGGCTTGTGTGGCTTTAAGTCGGAATGTTTTGTCTGCGAGGAATTCAGGCGCGATGGTGGTGAGTAAACACAAACAAACAAACAAACAAACAAATACTGTTTATTCAGTCTGTATTGCTTTTAGAACAGACACGCCTCATGGAGCCAATGTGAAAGATATACAGTACCTAAGCTTACAAATATGAGTTAGTGTTGATTTGTTGACTTGGGAGTTTATGCAAAGCTAAAGTATATCGTCTCACGAAGTGTGTGACACTTCCTATGTTTTTAAATGACCTTTAACACACCCTGCTCCGGAACTGTCTGTGTAATAATACGTGACTGAATATTGAATCTATTACAGTACTGGCTGCTTCACTGTGAAGTGTGAATGAGATTAGGAGCAATTAAAATTAAGCAAAACAGTCCATGTTTCATTATCAGTATGCTATGATAAATGCTAACTAAACCATTGTGAATGAGTTGTTGTGCAACTCATTCTTCATTGTAGTAGCTTATATATTTGAATTTGAAGTCTGAGGGGATTTTTTTAGCAGTTGAGTTGAGTAAAAATCTCTGTACTTCTTATTAATATACAGAAATATTGTTGTTTTTAAGTCTGTATTTCGATGTCCTGAAAGAGTCAGTTAGGTAACCACTAGCTTCAAAGTGATATAACACGCATTCACGCCAGTTCACTAAAGCTAACACCAGGGGGCGACTCTGCACCTCCTTATACAAAAGGAGTACAAAACAATACTGTATATTCCTATACAATGGCCAAAATATGATAGCGTCTCAAAGACTGTAACAGTGTTTTTGTTAACATTATTATTTTTTTAACAATATTATAATACTATATGACATATGTTAATAATATATGACACCTTTGTATTCATTCTTGTTCAGTCTGTCTGTCTTGTAACTGCATGCTTTGTTGGTTGCTTTGATTTTATGGTATTATTTCTTTCTCTGCTCTTTAAGTTTAAAATGGTACATTCCTTTAGATTTGTGAAATCCAAATAAAGTGTTATTATTGTTGTTGTAGCTGTTGTTGTTGGTATGAGCTGATGCAACAGTGTTAGCGGTATCCTGTAGTTTCAGGATAGAATTACCAAGTGCTTCCCAGTTTAGCCTTGGTATTGTAACTAAAAGCTAGGTCACATTACAATGTGCTCCTTTGTACATAAGGCTTGATATAGTTTACTCTCAGTTGAAAGAAAGTGCTTTAGTGGACATTAAAGGAATATACTTAGAGGAATAAAAAAAAGAAAACAATTGAAAAATAAAGTTTGCCAACTGTACATTCATTTGATAGTATTCTTTGATTCATAAATGCCGCCTCTCTTTTTGATCGTCTGTAATACAGATGGTGCGGCATGTTCAGACCGCCTCTGCTCCGGTTCCTGAACCCAGGATCAAGAAGTTCCAGATCTACCGCTGGGACCCTGACACCCCTGGAGACAAACCACGCATGCAGACATATGACATTGATCTTAATAAGTAAGACATAACAAACACTGTTGAGCATTATTTGCCTTTTTATAATTTGTATGTAATCAGTGTCATAATCTATTGACGTGTTTGTCTTAATATTAGCTGTGGTCCCATGGTTCTGGATGCCCTCATCAAGATCAAGAATGACATGGACCCCACACTCACATTCAGACGCTCCTGCCGAGAGGGTGAGACATAAATGATGTTTGGTGATATAAACATTTTCTGTTCGGATTTGAAAATAATCAAAGCGAATGAAACATATTAACAGGATTATGTGAATGTTTGTGCCAGATTTTCAGTCAGTAATTCCACTGATTGTGTGTTTCTTCAGGTATCTGCGGCTCGTGTGCCATGAACATCAATGGAGGCAACACACTGGCATGCCTCAACAAAATAGACACTAATGCAAGCAAACCGACCAAAATCTATCCGCTCCCACACATGTATGTGGTCAAAGATCTGGTGCCTGTAAGTACTGCGAGTGCAGAAAAAGTTTATGTACACGGCCGTATTTGAAAGTGCTGCAGCAAATGTTCATGAACATTAAAGTGTGATAATAATGAGTAGGACAATGCATTTGAAAGGGAGATGATAATTGAATATTAGACTCATATGTGGTGAATTAATTGGTTTGCTCTTGTATCATTTTCAGGACATGAGCAACTTCTATGCACAGTACAAATCTATTGAACCTTACCTGAAAAAGAAGGATGGAGCTCAAGAAGGGAAGGAGCAGTATTTCCAGTCAGTGGAGGACAGGCAAAAACTGGTAAGCAAACCATCTTCTGTAACCAATACACACTTCACACAGAAGATATGGTTCATTACTGTGTTGTATGTCGCTGAGAATGGATCATTTCATAACTGATACATCTGACTGATCAAACAATGCTAGCTAATAACCACAGAACTGGTCAGCTCATCTGTCTTTTGGTAACATATCACACTGTTTATAACCCAACAGGACGGCTTGTACGAGTGTATCCTCTGTGCCTGCTGCAGCACCAGCTGTCCCAGCTACTGGTGGAACGGAGACAAATATCTGGGACCTGCTGTGTTAATGCAGGTGGGTAAAAAAACTTTGAGAACATCTGTCTGAAACGTGTTAGACTATGAGATACACGTCATAGTAATTAAAAAGTTAAATATGGAAGAATAAGAAGAACAAGAATTAAAGTCAATAGCTGCTCTAGGGGCTTTGTGAGGCTGTAATGCTCATTATTACACCACAGAAATTTAAAGTATTGGTATATTCCTACCACTAGTGGGATAAATAATGTGAAGTTTAGCTTGAGGGTGGTGCCAGAGGAAAGGCCATGTAGTTAATATTTAATCAGATCCTCTGTTCTGTGGCCGTTGTTAGGCATTTCAAACTTGGGGATAATTTGTTAACCTCAGCTGTACTTGATCTCAATGTTGATGTCAGGGCTGGTATGTTCATTTCAACTATTGGATGTTAACACGCTGGTGTCGGAAACATTTAAGAACGTCAGCATACTCTGTTCTCTTTCATCTTAAAGTGCAGCCAAGGCAGATGAAGTGAAGTGTTAGACGAGTGGAACATTTGACTTGCTAATAGTTATCGAGATATTTTAATCTGGAATAAAGTTTATGATAGATTTTTATAGCTGTCCTAAAACCCGGTACACTTATGTGGCAGAAATTATTCATGGTTGAGCTGACAGTTGTTGAACACAATGTTATTATTGCGCAGGCGTACCGGTGGATGATTGACTCCCGTGATGAATTCACTGAGGAACGTCTGTCTAAACTTCAGGATCCCTTCTCTCTCTACCGCTGCCACACCATCATGAATTGCACTAAGACTTGCCCCAAGGTGATTACAAAAAGCATCCATACTCACATACACTCACAGAGTTAATACAGTTTCAGTTTCTCACTTTCTCTTTAACACATTCGTTCCACAGGGACTCAACCCAGGGAAGGCCATCGCTGAGATAAAGAAAATGATGGCAACGTACAAAGAGAAGAAAGCAGCAGCTACATGAATATCTGAAAAATCCTGATGGCTCAAGATCCACTAATAATGATACCTGAAACTGAGTTTAGAGGAACAGAAAAGCCACACAGGAACTTTTGATTGTACACTTTCAGGATGTGGACACCTTTCATGATTTTCATAAGTGTGTGAGATGTGAACGTGTGTGTGTGTGAGTATGATCATATAAGGGAGAAGAAGATAAGAAAAATGCTTGAAAGAGTGGGTAAGGAAGATCATTTGAGTGATGCAACATATTGGACCACATTTCTGCTATTTGTCTGCATAGTGAAATCACCAGGCTCTGTTGTATTTACTCTCTGATAACATTGTATTTACGCTGTAAATATTTAAATATGTGTTCATTAAAGATGTGTTGAGCTCATTATGAATTTTAAGTGTGTTTTCAGATTAGTAAAGAACAAAGAACCCTTCTGTTGATTGTCGTACAATTCAATAAGCTGTATTGAAGGATCTAATAAGACATTTTTAATTGCCAAAAAGGCTCCACACAAAAATGGATTTTAATTTAACCAGAACAATTAAGAGAGCTCATAATTATGGGATACATTCATGCTATGACATTTTTAAGATAGGAACCCATCTTGTTCAGTAATCTGAAGATGTTTCTGTTATATAACTAGCTTTCTGATGGCTTTGTTCAATTGAGGTACCCAATTGAATTCAATTCAATTGAGTATGACCATTAATTGGCATGGAGTATTTGTGGCACTATCTGTGAAGGCTTAAAGACTATCCATGTAGGACAGTTTCCTCAGAATCGTGGTGGTATCATGCATCAGAGAGATTTATCGATAATACTTAGATTCTCCTTGGTCAAGCTTCAATAAACATTTTCTGTGTAAGACATCCTGGGCTTCTGAGCATTTTCTCCAGTTATCAACTGACAAACAAATTCTCCATAGCATTTGTAAGACATCAAAAGCCAAAACATGTTTTCATTTTTAAGTTTTAATTAATGTGATTAAATGTTAAAATCCAGGTCCTGTGCAGTTAGTCACAGACATAAACAGTTGGTCATAGATACATGTAGACTGTAGACATGTTAAGCTTTTCCTGTAGCAGGATGCTCTGCAATCTGTTATGTTGTCAAGGAAACACTGTTGTGTGATAAAACCTACACCTCTGAGAATCTGCTGCAGATCCTAAGTAAGTCAAAGGCAGCTGGACCAGGTGTTTTTCAATCATTTTTGCCACTCAAGAAGGTTCAAAAAGCTCTGCAGATTTTCAAAAAACAGAATTTCCAAAACAGGAAATGCATTAGTATCTGACATACCACAGAAACAAATGTGTGGTCAGTGCTTTTGCTCCTCAGAACTATGTCACACCAACCAATTAAACCAAATACATATTTAAGCTTGCAAACAGCAAGACAAGTATAGCTTCTGACAAACTACTGCTTGCCATGACCTGAAGGAGTGAGAACCTTTTCAAAAACAACACACAGTGGAAAACAAAGCCTTCTTACTCATTTTCACAGTTGTCCTCCACTATGGGGTATGAATGTATCCTGAACTTGTTAACTATGTAGGCCGACTATTTTTAGTGTTCTTAGTAATTTTGTGTAACCTATGGAGATTTGTTTTATAAAGTTGAGGTAAAATGTCTTTCTAATACACATCAAGTCAAGTTTATTTAAAAGCACATTTCATATAACAGGCATAAACTCAATGTGTTCACAAAAACAAGTAAGATTAAATTGATATTACATATATAAAGTATACGAAAACATAAAACATTACAAATAAGGCAACACATAAAACTATAAGGTAAGAAGGTGTTCACATAAAGAGAGTACTGAAGGTACAATTTTAGGAATAACAATAATAATACTGGTTCTAAAATGAAGGTTTTACCTGGTAACCACACACCTTAAACCTAAAACTACTAAAACTAAAAGCTTGTGAAAAAATTAGCTATATTTCTAGGATGATAAAGTGAAATCTTGGGGATAAAATATGTGCTTCTGAAAGTTAAGATCAGTGTTTTTGCTGACAGGCGAGTTAACAAAGTTAATCTGGTACCGCAAAGTGTTCTGACCTGTTAAAAGAATCTGTTTTATCTTCACTGAGCTGTAAGAAAGTTTTGGCCATCCAATATTTTTTGACATCAGTGATGTCAATGCTTTTAAATGTGTGTGCGTGCGTGCGATGCATATGCAGAAGTTATAGAAAGAGTTGACATGTCGAACATAGCTTGCATACGGCTCCACTTCCTCCACATCCAGTCTGACAAAAAGCAGAGAGGTGTCACAAATTAAACTCAACAATTTGCGGTAAACACACACAACTTGAAAATGCTGAGAATGTTACAGAAAGATTACCTACAGAGATTTGGATGATGAGGTGTCGGTCTGCCTGCAAAACCTGGAAAAAGGGAAGATGCACAAACCAGTTGAAATTAAATGACAAAAATCTTACAATTAATTCATTTAGTGAGTTATTTGAAAATTCTTACCTCAGCATGTTAGTTTCTTTCGTGAAAGGAATAAGAATCCAGCCAAAATTACACCGATTATCACAGCAATACAAGTCAGTTTAAAACGAAGATCTGCAACAGCAAAAAAAACTGTAAAGGTTTGTCAGTAATCCACTGGACACCAACACTACATACTACACCATTAATTTATAAAGTAATTAATTCCACTATATGAAAAACCTCTTCTCAGAAATATAAACAAATCAAAATCTTAACTTATTTCTTCAACGTTAAAACATAGGTGAAACATTTTGTCTTGTACTGTCCAGGCTGACCTTCTATGGGTTCTGGTACCAAAGTTATCACCCTTTCCCAGTAATGGTGTGTGATTGTGCAGTTCAGGTGTTTTGTATCCATGTTGTCAGGGAGTTCCATGCGACTTTCCACTGTGATTAATCCATCTGAGCCAAGCCAGGTTTCCAAATAACTTGATGTTCCTGTGTAGCTCCAGCTGATGTTGGCTGCAGGTTTTTCTAATTGAGCTTTGCATACAGCCACCATCTTATTGCCCTTCCACTCCAACCAGGCTGATGTATTGGGAGGAACTGAGCCAGGCAAGACTAAACAGGAGACATGAAACTTAACAAATGGTTTTGGTTTGCTGTATTAAAGGCAAATTAAATTACACACACACAGACACACACACACACACACACACACACACACACACACACACACACACACACACACACACACACACACACACAATCTTGCTATGGTGATAACATTGTTTTCACTACATTTTACATGGAGTATAAACTAGTTCCAGATAAAATTGTAACCAGAACATTGTGTTGAGAAAAGCATATTGATGTTGGGTTATTCAAATGTCTCTTCTGAGCGCTTTGAATGTCCAAAAAGAAACAGTATTGTCCCCTGTTATGTTTGCAACAGAAGGTGAAGCAGCATATATTTTAAAATCTATGCAAGTAAAACTAACACCATCTGCATGAGTAGAAGTATACAGAATTTTCTATCATTTATTCTTATGAGTGGGATTTAAGTGAAATTACCCTTTAACAAGTTACATTTCTTGATTGAATGGTTGTTGACAGTTATCTGTTCCGGTGAGGGGGAAAATGAAGACCTACCTGTGATAGTCACGTAGATAATATGATCGTCAGCTCCTTCTGTGTGAGCCGTCTCACACTTGTAGACCCCCACATCATCATTTGAGAAATTTGGGATATGTAGGTAAGACTGAGCTCTGGATGTCTTTTGGAGAGACTTGCCATCGTAGCAGGAGTTTTCACTTGTGCCATCATTGGCCTGGGCGATTCTGCAATCTTTGTATTTCAAGTTTATGTTCCATATTACATAGAAAATGTGATCCCAGGGTTTATTGCTGCATGTCAGGTTAACATCGCTCCCCAGATCAAAAGTTGAATTTCTGACAACTGAAAAAAGGCAAGGATAGCTGAATTATTTGTGCACATAATGCTGCAATGATTGTGCTTATTTAATGTTTTGGATTTATTCTGCCGTAAAACAAAATACATATTAAACAAAGATTACCACTTTATATTTGATGATTAGAGTACAAAATAAACAAACTCTGATAATGAACCTTTCCTCATTAGACAATCAGACAATCTTCAGCTATTTTTACATTATTTATTTGATTTAAACTGAAAACAGATCTTAATGTTTGAAATAAGAGTTAAGGGAAAAGAAAAGGGCAGTTAAAATGCATATTGTATCAAACATTTTACTCATACTACAAATTAAATGAGGAGAAAAGGAGTAAAATGATTTTACCATAAACGTATATATATATATATATATATATATATATATATATATATATATATATATAACAAATAAATAAAAAAGAGAATATAAGTAAACTACAAAATGCATTTTCTGTAAAAATAATTTGCTGAAAATAATACAGACTTGTTCAGCATCCCCATCTGTACAACTTTGCTGAATTTGGTTACCATGGAATATTACATTAAAGAGATATGGCAGTTAATAAGTGTTTTGCTAATGACCACAAGATGGGTCAATTGGTGCCATGAATCAGTATGTGTTTTTTTGATAGGCCTTAAGTTAATGAGTAATTTCATAAAATATAACCTGCTGTTGTGATGTTTTTTTTACATCACATCACAGTTTCATGTCTGCCTTTTGGAGACACCACAATGGAAAATGTGCATCTGCATCACATTGTTACCCTGATGTGGAATCAAGATTTTCAACAATCTTTTTATACATGTCTTTCTGATTACTGCCTTCACTGAGTCACACCAAGACAATTTAACAGAAATCTCAGAGCAACTAAACACATAAACTTACAGTTTTATACTTGCCAAGATATCACCATCATATCACAATCATCATCGCCAGATTACACAGTGATAAAAATCTATTTCATGTTACTTTGTATGTTAACTGAATTTGCAGTTATGTCTGAGTTGCTTTTTATCTTAAAGCTATATTTTTTATACTGGAGCTGTATCTGCTTAAGGCTAAAACTTTTTTTTATGAAACCACATGCGAAAAAAAATGTCAATGTTCAAACCTGTTTCCAGACTCCATGTTTCACACACCGACAGGATAATCACAGCAAAAACCCACATTATCCCGCTCATCTTCAGTTGTCTTTAGGTTCCTGGGCTGCCAAAGCAGAATGAGAGGCAGGAAGCAGTTCTCAGTAGTGTCAACCCTTCAAATTCAAATTCAAAGCCACAACAGGAAGATATATATATATATATATATATATATATATATATATATATATCTTCCTGTTGCAATTCTTGTGTACCATATTTATATATGAAGCCAATACAATATATCAACACTTTATATAATTTGGAAATCCCCAAGATGTTCTCTTATTAAATTAGAAGACAATTTTCAGAGGGTTACTCAAGGGGAAAATGGAACATATATTAATGTTCCTTGTATCATCTTGTTTCATAATTTATGGATTTAACATTAGACCCCACTGATAATACTTGAATTTTACGAAGATGATGCTTAGGCTTCTACATTTATACAGAGGTGGGAAGTAACAAAATATCTGTAATTCGTTACTGCACTTAAGTAGATTTTCCAGGTATCTGTACTTTACTTGAGTATGTATTTTTCTGACGACTTTTTACTTTTACTCCTTACATTTGAACACAAATATCTGTACTTTCTACTCCTTACATTGTCAAAACAGGCTTGTTACCTGTTTCATCCTCAGTGATATTATAAAAAGAAGACATGATGTGCAAATAGGCGATAGAAAACACATCTTTTTTTTCCCTTTGCTGGGTGTGTGCTCTGTGCCGCCCTCGGTAAAATGACTGCTCATATCAAAATCCGCTACTGGAGGGAAAGTTCCCAACAATGTGTGCAGACAGCGCAGGAATATGAAAGCAGCAGGAAGACTCCTACCATATGAACATATATGCTGTGCCCTGTGCACAGTTTACAGAGGTGTGT
>NC_084979.1:9723391-9750891 GCF_963691925.1 Scomber scombrus
CACACACACACACACACACAGACACACACACACAAACACACTCTGTTGGAGTATAAAAGGTGGTTTGACACGACAAATGAGAGAGTTGGTGCCATGAAAGAAAGGTATAGAAAGAAAAAAAGACAGTGAGATGAGACGAGTGAGTCATTCACTCCTTTGCACTCAATAGTCAATGTGAGTCATGACTCACATTGACATGTGTGTGTGTGTGTGTGTGTGTGTGTGTGTGTGTGTGTGTTGTGTGTGTGTGTGTGTGTGTGTGTGTGTGTTTGTGTGTGTGCTGGATTTCCTTTAAAGAGCAGATTCCCTTTTATGATGTAAAGCATTACATGTGTCACTGTATGATCCCTGTTTAACACAAACGCACACAAAATTCAGCTCATGAGTCACCCATTTTGCAGTCTTAAAAAAATGGTGTGTGACAGAGAGATAACATGTAAAAGAAAGACAAATCAATGTGTTTGCCTTTGATATGAAAACATCACAAACCCCGGAGAGAAGCAGAGAGGAGTTGTGGTGGTAGAAAGACGTAAAAAAAAAAAAAAAGAAAAAAGAAGAGCATTTTATTTTTACTTCAGTCCATATACTGCGGTTGCCACGTTTCATGCTGTCAGAGCTTGTGTGTGGCTCCTGTGCAATATATGCTGTGTTCAGAGATCCTGGAAAATAAAAAATTATTTCTTTTTGTTTTTTTCTTCCTTTTCTGTCCAATTTGCTGGCATGACACACCTACAGTTCAGGCTATATGCCCGACTTCCCACCTGCTGCTATCAAGGTGCCTCCACCCTTTGAGAGTGAGTCACCCATCCACCATATGA
The DNA here is from genome assembly GCF_963691925.1 of Scomber scombrus. Classification (NCBI taxonomy): domain Eukaryota; kingdom Metazoa; phylum Chordata; class Actinopteri; order Scombriformes; family Scombridae; genus Scomber; species Scomber scombrus. The sequence continues at coordinate 9,724,210 of NC_084979.1, forward strand.
CATAGACTTCTGGCTCATGTAGATACTCTGACACATACTAAAGGCAGGATATTTTTTCTGAAGCAGAGACAAATGGAATTACTAAACATATACGTACACGGTTATCGTAATCAAACAACAACCCTTTCAAGTTAGAGTATATTTCTGAGTAAAATCCTGTGCAGGATGTTCAAAACTTTTTCAAGGACTGAATGACTTGTAAATAATTATAAATATTTTTTATATACAGTATATATATATAAAATGATAACATTGCCAATATTTGATACTACATGCTGTGAAATGCAGCAGTATGTCACACTCGGCAAACATAATATAAGAAACTCCATGTTACTTTAAGACACTATCACTCCAGTCAGCCATAATGACTTTAGAAGATCAACACTCTGCTCGGCATATTGCTCAAAGAGAATCTGTCATTATGGCTCCGCAGTGGACTCTGTTCCAGTAATAGTATTCTTTTTTACACTCCATCTCATCCGTGCCCTCAGGCGTCATCTTGATATAACAGTGCTCATCTTGTTTTCTATCATTGGCAATTGGTGAAGCTGTTATACAGAGGTTGAGAATCTGAACACCGCTCTGGTTCTCCATTTACGCCTCTTCTTCTGTGTTTTGATGTGTGGCGAGCATTATTTGGGCTCAGTAGCTGCTTAAGACTTTCAAACTGAGCCTGAGGAGATCAGCTTCTTCTACATTTTTCCATGTCAGTGGTGATGTTACACAGGTGTGTAACTTTAAGAAAGGATGTATCTTCTTCTATTCTGCCATTTTGGTTCCAGAGCCACATATTTACAATTATAGATTTTTACATTTAACTTATACACGTAATGTTTTTTTGCTTTAGAGATGATTTTAAAGGAGCAACCACTGTTTTTTCTCCATTCAATTCATTCAATTATTGCTGCAGTTGTACAGCACATGCACATGTATTTGCCTCACAATAAAGTAACTACAAGACACACAAACAAAAGCAGCTCAGGTTAATCTCAAAACTCTACTGAAAGATTTTCTAATGTATTAAAATGAAATGGAAAACTGGGCTATTAGACAGAAAAGATACATAAAATCATTTAAAATACAACCTGATTTGAAATGAAGTTGCTAGTTGTACGGCTAAAATACATAATTTGTAGTAAATGGGAGAATACACTCATAAATAACCTGCATAACCTTGGAGATGCTCAAAATGGCCAAAAGTGTGTGTGGACGCTTCTGTCACACACTGTGTCCTATTAGTCTGGGGATGATTCTTATGATTTAAACTTGGCTTTTTAGTAGCAGAGACAGTTAAAGCACTTTAAGTCACTTTAATTTTCTCTTGGCACAAAAATGAGCTGTTGATCTCAGCACCCTTACAGCACATTAACATGGTCATGTTCATTTAAAGTCAATGTTATTTCCAGGTGCAGATTTTGTGAATCTTACTTTTTTCTGTCCTAATTAAGCATTCTGGCTCGATACTTACAGGTTTAAATCAATCAAATCCTATGTTTTGGATCGACAGAAAGCCGGGTTTTAGTTGTGTCATTTTCAAATCTCTAACCAGGGGAGAGATATCCCCCCTAATCATTGTTCACAGCTCTAAACCTACAGGCATTAAAAGAAGAAAAAATAGTCCTCCATTGTGGCTCCAAGCGGCTTCAACTTTATGTTCTTTCACTCTGTTCGCCCCAGTGGGGGAATTCCCCTCTACTCTTCAGCAGTATCGTGCCTACACCTTTGGGTTTCGACTTGTGCGGAATCACACATTGCGGTTCTGTGGGAGTCTCTTTTTGTTTGTGTGTGTGTGTGTGTGTGAGGGGTGCTGTTAATCAGCTGTGTAGCCCAAGGGAGGGAACAGCTCTCTTCACTGACCCATTTAAAGCCAACATGGTGGAGAGAGTTGTGAAAGTAGGACAGGAAAAATACAAAACGTAAAAGGTACTGCACACAAAAACTCACAGACCAACACACAGGCAACACACACCTAGCTCCTCCACTCCCTCGAGATCTGCTGTTTTCAAGGGGAGGACTGCCAACAAAAAAGCAGCCTGAGAATTTGCTGTCAAGCGGCTCCAATTTGATATACCAATTTAAAACTCACACAACATGCTTGTCTATCAACAAATTATTAATTAAAAGGGGAAAAAAGCCCAATCTGTTAGTTTGAATTGTTTGTGTTAGGTTAATATATAAAACAATGAAACTAATGGAGCTTTAGTGGAAGTTCAGGTCTGTAGTTTTATTTCTCAAACCATCTGTCGTTCTCATCTCTCACGCATGCACACTCATGGTTTCCTGGCTGTCATTAAGCAGGGTGTCAGTTGATATATCAGCTGTTCACCTCTAACCAATAGCACAGTGACCCACCTTCATTTTGAGCCAATCATATGTCATATGTCTGTCTTTTTAAATGTCTTTTCTCCCTCTCTCTGCCTTAGTGCTTTCATGGTTCTGTTATGCGCGCCCCACCAGCTCCCCATCATCACCCAGTCTTTGCAGATTCATCAACCACATCAACCTGAGCAGTCTCAGCAGAAGTCATCAGTCACCACCGCCACCCGTGTCTGGACTCAGTGGGGGGTTTATTTGCAGCTGCTCAGGACTGATGTCCCTTCAATTACAAAATCTCCCTGTAGAGTATAAGCAGCAAAGACTTTTGACAACACTTAATCAATCAATATTATCTGTGTAATAAACAATTCTTTTTGTTTCATTCACTTGTCTCTCCTGAGGTTTTTCTCCCTGTGTGTGTGTACAGAAGGCACAAATTAAAAGTTGAATTAATGTAATGATCATGTGGCAACTAATTGGACTTAATGGCCTGCTTTTATTATCAAAATTATGACCAGTAATTAGTTGTATTAAGTCAGTAAGAAGCACAAACATATCTATATTTCAATTACTTTTATCTCTATTGTTCAGTGGCACTGGATGGTCGTCACATGTCTCCATATAGGTCCCTGCAAAGACATCCTCAAAACTTTTTTTTTTTGCTGGGCTGACTATCAAATATTACATGTCTTATAGGTTTTAATGCGAAAAAGAATTGATGTATAATCTAGAAGACAATTAACACATTTACATGTTGAAATTGATGACCATTTTAGACCGACCTTCCTTGCTCACTACTCTGTGATGTTTTTGTCTCTTCGCCACTTTCCTCACCATCACCTGCAGATTGCTGAAATAAATCAATTTTCTTAGCATACTTTGCGGAATGAAAGACTTTTTCTTTTTTTTTTGCTTACCTTGTCTGTACGAGTTTTCTCTTTCTATCCAACTAGTGCTAGTTACTTTTATCGAGTGCTTTTTACTTTGAACTTCAGTTGTAATCGCAACTGTTACCTGCTATTGGGGATTGCACCAGCTGTGTCGCTCCAGCTGAGTTGACCTATTGAATAGGCTATATAATGCTAGGGGTTAGGAAAAAAAAGACCGCTCCTCATAAGACTGGCCCGACGGGAAAATTCCCTGCCCGTCTGTTTTTGTATCAAAGATGAACATATTGCTTTGTGGCTCTATCTCCTTTCCCTCACACATTATGTCAAAAGTGTCTTCACATAAGTGCATTACTGCCCTCGAGAGATCATAAATTGTTCTCCCCCGTGCGTGATGTTCAGACTCTCCGAGGGAGGCGCCACTCGACGGTCCCCAGGAGGGCCATTCTGCCTCCCTTACAGCCTCCACTTCAAAATAACACCATTACCACTGACTGCAGGGTGGACAGTAACACACCTGACCATAAAAAGTGCAGTCTTGTACACATACACACGCATACATTGGGAGTTACACAGAAATGAGAAAAGAAAATACTCTTCTTAGGGATTCTAGTCTTCTTTTCATCATATACAACACAGTAGGCACATGCTGACAGTCTTTCACTGTCATAAAGAGTTTTTTAAGGCAAGAATAAAAAAAGCTGCTGTTTGCCAGTGACGAAGAATTTACAATTCCTCAAAATGCAGCAACACAACATGTTTCCACTCTTTGGAAATACCTACTGGTTATGATAGAATATTATTGCATCTTAACCTGCTACTCATCTAAAACTATTCATAGAGGGTGTTCTCACCTGTACTCCTGAAATATTTAGCAGGAGACTTTTTGGAACAGTATGTTTCCTTGCAAACATACCCAGCTGCTCCTCTGTGGTTTTAAAGAAGGAACAAACTCTATGCCCTCCTTATCATCCTCTTCTCCTGCAGCAGTTGTCTTACTCGTTGCACATCTGTATATCTAACCTGACAGGAGCATGATCATGTAATATCTCTTTGCTGCTGCCTCTAAAATTGTTTAGCAATGCTTCTAGATCTGTGCTTTAAATTTTATAATTTCATCTCTTATCCCATTTTATTGGCTTTACTTCTACACACTGTTGTTAGGCTATATTTAAATCTAGTAAAACATAACTGTGTTGGCATTAATACAAAGAGTTATGTTTGAGTCTAGTTTCTTGTCTGCAACGTTTAGCTCATTGATTTTTATAACAGTGTTCGATCTGTGTACTTAGCAATGTTATCTGATGCAATTTGAAGAAAATAAGTCTAATGAAAAGAGGGCAACTGATATCTTAAGAGATAAAACACGATTTTAGAAAAGTGCCTGCTGAAGGCTTGATTTACAATCACAAAAGGTACCACCGATTAAGCTATTACTTAATAGCTTTGCAGTATATTGGAAAATACAGATAGGTGACCAATTAAAGGGGAAAATTGTCTTTGAAATGTGTTGAGCAGCTTAGTGTCACAACCATTATCTGTGTATCTTCACCAAATATTTGGTTCTGAAAGCTTGGTGCTGTAGTGACCACGTGGAGTTAGTTGGTGAACTACTGCTGCCAGCAAGCTAACAACTAACATGCTAGTCAGCTGAGAACATGCTAGCAAAACCTACTCAGTCACCATAGCTCTCTGAATTTCTTTCTATTTTCTCTGTGCTGGGTCATTTATCGTCCCATGCCATTTTGTTTTTGGGGTTTCATCATTTCATTCATCAAAGAGTTATTTCTGTACATGAAGCGGGGATAAAAGCTTTCCAAGCTAGTAAGTCTGCTAATTGTTAGTTAGCAAGCCTTTTGCTAAGTTAGTTGAGTTTGTATGAATTTTGATCTGTACTGAGCAAAATGTGAACCACAAAAGTAAAACATTTTCTTCACTGAGGATAGTACTACTGTCCAGTGAGAAGCAACATATACTGCAGTGTGCCCTTAACTTTCCTCTCTCTGTGTTGTCCTTGGTCTCTCAATTTAATGCTCTCTCTCCACTGTCTGTCTGCCTCTGATCTATGGCTCCGGTGTTTATGGGAGGCAGAACTGAAGAGATTTGGTGTGTGTGTGTGTGTGTGTGTGTGTGTGTGTGTGTGTGTGTGTGTGTGTGTGTGTGTGTGTGTGTGTGTGTGTGTGTGTGTGTGTGTGTGTGTGTGTGTGTTTGTGTGAGTTTTATAGCAAGGTCTTTGATTCCAGCAGGACATTTTATGCTCATACAAACAGTTAGAGAGAATAGTACCAGAGAGGAAAAGAGAGATGACTCTGAGAAAACAGGTGAAAGAGACGAAGCTCTAACTCATCCACATTACATGAGCAGCACAAGACAGGAAAGTAACGAGGAAGAAAACTAGGAGAATACAAAGCAGGAAAAAGGGGTGGAGAGATGAGAGGATGAGACAGGTGAGGGAGGGGAGACATATGCAGGGGTGGAGGTTGACTAAAGAGGGAGGACAAACAGATGGACAAAGGTGGAAATAGAAAGGGAGTGATGAGTGAGTGAAATGAGTGAGAGAGGAAGGGATGAGAAAAGAGGAGAGGGCAGCATATAGGCTATCTGGGGAGGAACGGTTCACTTAAGTTTGAGTGGACAAATTTAGGAGAAGGAAAAGCTTTGGAGCGAGGAATGACAAGGAAAAGAATGAAAGAGATGAGATGCAGAGGGATGAACTAAGAGGAGGAAGAGAGGGACGAGAAAAGACAAGTGAATGGAGGTGAGGCCAGAGGACAGGGCAGGAGGAGGAGTGATCGGAGGAAGTGACAGACAGAGAAGCAACATGAGGTGAGGCGAGGTGGAAAAGATCATAGCACAACTCCATCAGAAATAAAGACTGGAGTGTGTGTGTGTGGTGTGTGTGTGTGTGTGTGTGTGTGTGTGTGTGTGTTTGTGTGTGTGTGTGTGTGTGTGTGTGTGTGAGAGAGAGGGTATTCATGAGGGTGCATTAATGAAGCAGCCTCAGAAGACCCCAGACAACATCTGACTGGGAGCACTCGATTTACATCACAATGAAGGTTGAGGAATGTAACAATGTGAGTATTTTTCTGCACATACAGTATTTTCAGGAAATTAAAATAACAATAAAGTTTCTGTCGCGCAGTAATTGAGAAACAGGTCTGTCTTCATCCGTCTTCAGCCTCATCACACTGACACAAACGTCCTAAAATGACACCCGCCCCTCCTGCCTCGTGAGATAAGCCAAGCACATCCTCTCGGTATACGTCATCTGCAGGTATTTAAAGAAACGACTGTGAGAAGTCAAGTTTGCACGCGATGCTGGGTACAGACGTCACTCCAAAAGAAAAAAAAATTACAGCACTGAGTACTTTTAGAGTTTGAAGTCTACATATACTTTAGGTCAAGCGTATACAGTAGAAAGTCACTTGTGGTTTAAGAGACATGACTCAGCGTTAGGTAAAACAGTCAATGTAACATATTTAATGGACTTGACAGATTCAGGTTACTTAGGGTTTAAAACTTTTTTTTCTGTGCCTATATTAAATTATTAAAGGCGTCCTTAATTTTGGGATCACGTTGAATCAGTCTAATCTCTCATTGAGTCAAGTACATTAGTATAATGTCAAGAACCTTTTAGATGTATATTTGGTAACATTTTATAGATTTAGAAACTTCAGCTTAAATTAGTAGTTCAAATAGTAATCAAAGGTTAACCCTAAGGACATTATGGTGTCTTCATTTTAGAGGTATATCCATGAAAAAATATATTTAAAAAATAAATAAAAGTATTCCTGATATAACAATACTTAAGAAATACCACTGGGCTGGAATATTATGATCCGCTATCAAACTTTGTTGTATTGTAGGTGTTTTTTGCTTTGAAATAGTGAAAGTCTTATTTATTTGCTCTTAACATCCAATTTTACATTTGAAGAATGTAATATGATGATCTCATCCACAACAGGAGATATATGGACGACTGATACAGTATTTTTAATTGCTGCATCATTACATCAAATGGAAAACATCAAGGTATATTGTTCTTTGAAATTCAAGAAACTTTGACAGTAAAGTTAGAATTTATAATAAAGTTGAAAAGATTAGGACCAAAACAAAGCATAAGATGTGTTTAAATGACAGGTCTACGAGTGGTTTAAGAGGTTTTGATAGCATTACGCAGGAATGTTGTGAGGCTCAAGTGTAACCAAGCTACAACAGATGTATGTGTATGTTCTGAAGGTCTGTGAAAAAGAACTCAAATGAAATGAGTGAGTGATTCGAAGCATGATTTCCCATCATGAATATATTCAACTACCACCTTTGCAAGTTCGGGGCCTTTCAGAAACCCACACTCAGTGCCTCAGTGAGGGAAGTTTACAATTTAAACATTTCAGACAAGCAGATGGTTGTTTTTTAATGACTGCATCATGATATGTATGAACAATTTGAAGAGCAACTGGCTGAGAAAAAAGAAAAAAAAGCCAACACATGCATGCAGAAAAAGTTACTTCTCTTGCAGGTTTCTAAATGCATATTGTATGACTTCTTTAAAAAGTGAGCAGAGTTTGGTGTGCTGAATAAGTCAAGAGAGAGAAAGAGCAATGGGAGGAGTAACAAAAACAATAAATGGAAGAGAGGCTGAAGTTGAAAAAGATTTAGTTTCCGGCAAAGTTTTGAGAACAAAAGACAACAAAGGAAGATGATCAGAGAGGAGAAAAAGGGAAAAGGAGGAACGATGTAGAGAAGTAGGAAAGGCTATACAGTATTTACACTCAAAGAAGAACAGTGACGAGAAAGTTGCCAGTTTGAATCCCATCTGGGAAAATCTGGGTGGGGGAGAGAGAGGATGAAAAAAAAGGAGAGGCAGAGGACAAGATGAAAGGAACAGATGGAGAGGAGGCGGGTGGACAGAGGCAGGGAAAGGAGGACGAGGAGGGACAGGATGGAGAGTTGTTGTATTATTAATTGTAGTGAGATGTCCTGAAGTGCAGGAGCGAACCGTCGGTCCATTAGGAGCTCTGTCATTCCTGCCGCTGCTCTCATCCTCTATTTTTGCTCGGATTTCTTTCTATATAGAGAAGCATGACTCATTCCATCCTTACTTCCTTCCCTTGAATCCTCTCTCCTCGTTTCTGGTACCTCTCAAACTCTTTTTTAGTGCATGACAGCAACTTTTGGCTGATATGGCTTCTTGAAGGCCGATACTGATTCTAATGGCACCAATATTATTGGAGCACTGATATTTTGTGCAACTTGTGGTGTAATCTTTTAACCTTGACCACGTGCAGGTAAAATGCACATTACAGTACAATTAATCTCCCTTAAATGACACATCAATATTCATGAGCAATATTTACATTTCTTTGATTTAAGGAGCAACACTCATCTTCACATCTATGGGAAAAATAGATTGCAAACCAGATTTAATCTAGATTTATCACGCAACAATATATAATATAAAAAATATAAAACAGAAGTAAATTATGACCCACTCGTAGGGGGGAAGGAAGCAGTGGTTGCACTGTGTGACATCTGCTCCTTTCTGTTACTATTTTCAGATGCTGACCAGCACAGAGTGCAGAAATTGTTCTGACACACACACACACACACACACACACACACACACACACACACACACATACACACTCCACACAGTGCATATACGCCCACTCACATACACAAACACACACATGCCAACCAAGATTACATACATTATGTTCACACGTGGTTATTACAAAGCTCACTATAAGATGTGAGTCACCTAATAATTACAATGAAATACGTCTTTAAAGGCACACACACTTCTTTGTAAATGCCTATAAGCATACATAGCCTGAACTTGTAATACTCTGAGCTTGTATTACAAGTTGTTTGGATGTATATATCAAGTATTTTAATTTAAACGGGAAGCCCTGTGCAGAAAATGTGTGATCTCATTTAAGGCATTTATTTATTCAGTGTCGACTAAAATGTCCGTCGTTGTTCTCGGAACATTATGCAACTTGTGTCTCTTCTGTTAAAATGTTCTCCTGGCTGTTTCCCTGCTCCATTAGCTTGTGCCTCGCCGGGTGTCTGCTCTCTGCTCATCAATTTACAGATTGTTATGCTTACATTTAATTTCCCTCAGAGGATGAGACAGCAGGGGAGACAATGAGTGAAGATAACGGAGGAGCAGCTACACGAGGGACAAAGGTGAAGGGACACAAGAAGAAGAGTGCAGCAGTGTTACATAAAATAAACAACTAACTTGACTCCATTAGCCCTGATGACCCACATAGTGCTGGCAGTAACTGTCAAAATGAACAGCTCTGTGGGAACTCCTCACACATGCACACACACACACATATAATTGAAAACACACACACACAGAAACTCATTGAATTACCCATATTAACCTTTTGGCATTTGCCTGAGGCAGCGCTGTGTGTCTGACTTTGAGAGTGTGAGTGAGAAGACATTACAATAAAATATAGCAGCAAACAATGAGCTTCATGTAGAAAACTGGCTATGATCTTGTGTACAGTATGCTGATTTATGATGTGTGCAGCAGTGTTCTTGGCCTGTTTATATTGTCTGATTCTTTTTCATTCTTGTAAGGCTGCCATGCTAGTGTTGCACTCACTACTACCACTGTAGATGAGCTATTGTCGCTTACTTTATGGTAAGTGTCGTCAAGGAGCCTGAACCCATAATTAACGTTGGTCTCATTTCAGGAGAGGAAGCAATTTCATATGCCATACTCATGACAATACATACACACATGCACATATACACACATACCTTGTATACAGACCTGGACAGACTAAATGCCAGTATTCCAATTATTTCCCAGCTCTTGCAAACACACCACACATGCACAAACACACATCTCCAGATTAAATGTCACAATCCCCAATCAGTTGACTTCAGATGTGCGGTCCAACACAAATGCAAACTCACACACACAAACACACACACACACACACACACACACACACACACACACACACACACACACACACACACACACACACACACACAGACACACACACACACACACACACACATACACACTTAGACACATATCCAGGTGGAATGAGTGCAGTAATCCTAATAATTGTTCCGACAGCAGTGATGACAGCTGTGAAAGCCTGAATGACAAACTGGACAGAGAAATGGCCTCATTCATTCATTCACTAGCACCTGCTGTACATTGTGTGCGTTTGTGTGTTGTGTGTGTGTGTGTGTGTGTGTGTGTGTGTGTGTGTGTGTGTGTCATGGTGTGTCATCATTCAGACCATCAAGAGGAGGCTGTTTGCATCACCAGACGCTGGGCTTTTTTTATTTGATATTGCAGAAATCTCTATGGTTATATAGGAGATATAAAAGGAAGACATGAAACAAATGAGAGAAGAAAGAATTAGCAGACTGAAGCAGAGAGAAAATAAATATGTCTACCTATTACAACAGGGAAGGAATAATGGGCTGGGCGCCAGTGATTAAGTAGAAAAGCAGACAGGGCAGCGGGAGCAGGATAAACCCAGTGGCTTTTTACTTTTCTCTTTCAGGAGACACTGCCACCCCTTACATATTTCATCTCTCCTGCTATTTATATAAAAAACCTTCACTGAATTATTGATAAATCAAGCGAGCGCTATCCTCCATGTTTCTCTGTCACACAGTGTTCTTGTCTTTCTCAAACACCACTGCTCATTTGCACTGCTTCAGTACAAGGCACAAGGTTGTATTCAGTCTTGACAGCTGAAGGGACATCTGGTTTCAAACAGTTGAGCGAGCTTCGCTATAAATTCCTCAGGTGCCATTTTAGGGCACTACTGTGGTGTTTGCTTTTCTTCTTTTTGTCATCTCAGTGCTGATTCAAGACTGTGGGTTTGTCACAAGCTCCTGCTGATTTGAATTTGTGCCCAACTGTCAGTTGGACTAAATTATACGCACAGTATGACTAAGGGAAATTCATATTGCTGCTTAATTGCCTTCACTTTGTTTCTTTTAGATATTGGGAGTGTAGCAGTTTGTTACTTAGTCAATGGGAGGGGCCATAGAAAATATGAATAATGCTCATTTATAAAATGTTAATAATTACTTTTTTATAATATAAAATACGAGATTCATCTCCCCGCCCCACCTCAATGCCCACCCCTTACTTAGCACAACACAACTTTATTTCATGATGAAAAGTAGAACTTATTGGGCCCAATATTCTGTTGTTGAGCTAATGCTCCAATTAAAAGAGGATGTACCATTTACATATATTTATTTTGGGGCTCTACTGGAATATATTTGCATGAGTTATAGTTAAAATTCAAAATTTCCTCATTTATCTTATACTGACTCTTTATGCAGTCCTCAGTTCAGCCTTTGTTTGAAATAGGCCATTTTCAACTTCTCAAATACATCCGCACATGTTTGAGTCTGAATCCGATCCGAAATCAGCAGAAAGGGCAGTCATTTGTGCGCATGCATGAACAATCTGATGATATCATGAGGAGGAAATAGAGGAAACACTGGAAACGGAACTTTCAGAGCAAGTTGAAGCCCTTGCTTTTGACTTTCAGGGAGTATTTTTGTTTACATGCATTTACCTCAAATTTTGGAACTTTGATCATGTTTTCCATGAACATCTGACATCATACATGACATGTCCCCTTTAATGTTTAATATTTAGCTGTAACAGCTATAACATTAAACACAGGACAGTTGAGATTGATGGGAATTACATTAGATTTACAAGCATTAGGTCATAAACCAAAGTATTGGACACATTTGAAAACTTGACGTGACACTGAAGGTAGCAAAATCTATGGAAATCTGTGTAATATTTACAGATATTTCAGTCTAAATCAAAGTGGTGAACAAAAGGAGGGAGGGAGAGACAAACTGAGACTGCTATTGCTAATGCCATGCTACCAGCATGGAAAAGATAAGTAATGACTAGTAAAATATATTTTTTACGAGTCTGGGAAATTTAAAATCAATCTCAGTCTCTTAAAAATGAAGTCCTTCAGAGTTCAGATGAACACATGAATCCTAAGCGTCCTCTATCAATCAAACGTTCTCGACAAAAACTGTTCCTCTGCAATCTCATCCTTCCTTCGGCATCATCTTTCCCTCCCCAGCTTTACTCACTTATTTTTCCTTCATTTTTCCCTACTGTCCTACTTGCTACAATCTTTTGTGTGTGGAAGTGCGTTACTGCCTGTCTTCCCTCAGGAATGGAGGCTGCACGTGATACAGCTCTACATGTCTGGTTTCCTCTCAGCCCTGTATTTAGACCATCTGTTTCCATCGCTCCTTTCACCCTTCCTCTCACTTTAACTGTCTTTTTATGTGTCTCTGTGCTTCTCTGAATGTTTCGTCATCTTAATTTAATTAGAATTCCCTTTTTATCATTTTCTAACACCTTTTCTCTCTTAATTTCCCTCACCCCCTTTTTTCTTGTTTTCCTCTCCTCTTTTTGCATCTGTAACATGTTTCCTTTCTCTATGTCTATCTATCCATTCTACTTCATCATCTTAATGGTCCTGTCCTGAACAGCACCTCAACCGGTGTGCGGTTTTGCCTCTTCAACATATTTTTCACTGGCTTGGCAAGCTAGTGGTAGTTAACAAATACACTGTGTAATCATTATCTCTTCTCTAATTAACTGAAAGGGTGGACTTTTGTCTGGTGGATGTTAATCTTTCTGACATTTCTCCCTTACCTCTCCTCCTTCTGTGTATCTTTTCTTTCTTTCTTTCATTTGCTTATTCGGCGGACCTGCAGGCTTTAACTCGCAGTGCACACGTCTTCTTTTGATCTGCATGGCAGCTTTAATGGCTTTGATTTCTCACGGTCTAAATAACATTTCGACCCATTCTTTCTGTTAGCTCCGTGTGTGTTTGTGTGTTTATCACTCTCCAGTACACAGTAGTAGTAGTAGTTATATATAACCCTGTGCATTATCTCTAGGTCTATCTTGAGGCAGTGACACTACATTAAAGAACAGTACTATGAACAACCATACTCCCCAAAGACCCTGAAGGCGTCATGCTTGTTTTGCTGCCTCAGAGTAAATACAAGTCATTCTCAAACTGCCTGACTGACTGACATGCATCCTTTTCTTCCTTACACATTAACCTTCCTTCCTTTTCATTCAGTTTTTTTATTCCTTTAATGGCTCCTTTCTTCTTATCCTTACCTGCATCTTGATATATTTCTTTCCTTGTATCATGACTTTCTTTTGTGCTTTAGTACTACTACAGTACTCACATCTTCCCTGCTTTCTCCCTCACATACCCCCTTCATGTCCTCCCTATTTACTTCGTACTTCCTGTACTTATTTATCTTCCTTTCTTTATTTTTCTATTGCTTCCCCTCTTCCTTCTTTTCACCTCTCAGCCTCCTGTCTGGAACGATAAAGGGGAGGTGAGATTGCAGTCGGCCTTTACACTCTTTTCATTTTACCACAAACAGAATCACTTTGAGGTAAAGAAAGAAAGCATAACTGAAAAGGATGTCTGTGTTTTGTGATTCTGCTTCTCTTTAAAAAACAAACAAACAACTTAATTCTCTCTCATTCTTCACCTTAATAAAGATAAAGAATGGAGCCTGTGCTTTGTCTCCATTCTTTATCTTTGTCTTTCTGTCTCTCCTCCATCTGTTTGTTCGGCTTTTCTCAACCTTCCACTCTCTCTATGCTGTCTTCCCATCATCTATCTCCATTTCCCGCTCATTGTGTTTTCAGCTCGGAATATTTGACTCTTTGATTCACCCTTCATCTTTCCTTCTCTCTCCTTCCTGACATCTTATGAAAGAAAACTGAAGCCTATTTGGATTTTCTTTACATACGTAATAACAAGGCTTTTTTCCATTAAATGAAAGTTTGAGGCTTTTGAAACTTACAATACATATTTGTGTTTTACTGTTTTTAATTTAAAATATATCTGTGGTGGAATAATATTACTTTTGATCAATATATCAATAATATTTACATGTGTCAAAACAGATTTTAGCTGCTTGTTGATGATCGTTTTCTTTGTAACTTTTTTGGGAATATTAACTTAATATTGTTTTCCCAGTTGATGGATGTCAGTTGTTTGCATGTTTGCTGGGAAACAGCTTGTTAGCATGTAGCGATCTATCTGACAAAGCAATTGGTAGAAATAGAAAGTTACAAGTTGGCATTCACTCCAGCCCTCCAGCCATCAGAAAATTAAACATTTTATTTAAATTAAACAACAATTACTTTGTGAGCACATACAATACAGCTCCCATGAAAATTTACCAGCGTGGGTACTTACTGTAAATCATCATAACTGATTAACTGTAATCTCTCCTTAATATGTCTGAACTCGACTCAGTGATATTAGATCTTTTTTTTATTACTATTGCTACTGTTGAGTAGTGTCTCTGTGATTTTTAATGGGGTTTTCTTACTTATGGAACAGAACAGAACTGAAGTTCATGAGGCATTTAATTAATACTCATAAAACGTTCAAACTGTATTGTAGCAGATCATTTGACAGATGAATATCAAATGGTGCTTTAAATCTTGGAAGTAAATCAATGTTTCTTACTGAGTAATAACCCAGATTATTTTAGTAAGATCATTTGTAAGAAATACTACAGTTTAAAGGGAATGAATGTAATAAAGGGTTAATATTATCAAAAAAATGTCAGCACGGTACTTAATATGTAATCAGTTCAAATTTGAACATAATTAATCACTGCACTCGGGAATAATTTCTATTAGAATGAAATTATCAAGGGTAAACACATTCCAATGATTCAATGCTCAGATAGATCCAAGTACCTGGCTGTGTGATGTATAAGCATGTATTTAAAATTACAAACAGTAGAAAGGGGATAGATTAAAGTGAGGGATAGACAGGGTTGTAGCAGGGTAGTTAGATGGAAATAGAGATCAAAGACAAAAAGACAACTTAGGGCTATCACAGGAAGACAGAAAGATTGTAGTAAACACTGACTATTTAAGAGTAAGAAAATAGAAAATAGAGTGAATTCCTTCCAGAATAAAGACAAACATGAGAGGTTCACGACTAACAGCATCCACACAGTAAAGAGGAAGAGGTTCAAGAATGGACTGCTGCTGAATGGTTTCAATTGTCTGGAAGGAGACGACTCTGAACATGAGTGTGTATGAGTGTGCATGTATGTATGTGTGTGAATGTGTGTGTGTGTGTGTGTGTGTGTGTGTGTGTGTGTGTGTGTGTGTGTGTGTGTGTGTGTGCCAGCGCACGCGAGTTCAGTTCTTATTCTTAAATACAAGTGTATGAAAACATGATGAAAGACGTGTATTAATGTGCAAAACTTTGTGTTAACACTGTTATGTATGTATGTGTAAAAATCCTCTTACCTCCACCAGATGTGGCGTAGGGTTGAAACCACACAGGTTGCACACTTGGCTGTGACACTGCGTACAGGAGTTATAGTTGGGTGGGTCGGAGCTGCCGATGTTGAGCTCTGTTTTACAAAGAGGACAGTTCACTTTGGGCTTCACAGGCTCTGGCACAGGAGCTACCATGGGCTCCTTCTTCTGCGGCGCTTTCTGCAGATGTGCAGGTGATTGCTGCTGTTGGTATCCTTGCTGTGGCCCTCTTTGATGATGTATGGGCGACTGCTGTTGCAGCATGCCTGGTTGATGGGGCGTGGTCTGCTGCTGTTGCTTATGGGTTGGCGCATGTGGACCACCTGATTGGGGACCTACCATATGGCCTGGTGCATGAGGACCCCCCATTTGGCCCGGTGCATGAGGACCCCCCATTTGGCTCGGTGCATAGGGGCCTCCCATTTGGCTCGGTGCATGAGGACCACCCATTTGAGTTGGAGCATGAGGACCCCCCATCCCGAATGGTTTGGTGGCCGGGGCCCCTTGTTGCTGCTGCCTGTTGTCAGGTGCTGCATTACTAAACACCACCTTGCCTCGTGCCGGGCTGGGTTGGGTAGAGGCGGTGGGTAGAGGGTCGACATTGATTAGGGTACTAGCTTGATTGAGGAGGGATGCCCCGAAGCCAAATAGCTTGGTCAGGCCATCCTGCGCAGGAGGCGGGGCCTGACTCTGAGGCCTGTGGGCTGGGGAGGAGCCGGCACTTCTGGTCTGGTCATGGTGCCGTGCCATGGACTGGTGCATCGGAGAACCACGACCCAAATCGGGTTGGGAGGGTGCTTTGGCCAAGCCAGGGAGTGGCACAGCGCCAGGGTGGGGAATTCGTGGACCTCCAGGCTGGTTGGGGCCTCCTGCAGCACCTCCAACAGCTACTGGAGCTCCTTGACCCCTCTGGGAGTATGGGTCGGACCTCATCCCCTGTTGAGACGGCCCTATCTGAGCCTGGGGGCCACCAGGGGTTGGGTGTCTCTGTAAGCCTGGGGAGGTATGAGGCTGAGTCTGAAGCCCTGGCTTGGATGGAGGGTAAGACTGGGGGTGAGACTGAGTCTGAGGCCCTGGCTGGGATGGAGGGTAAGACTGGGGATGAGGCTGAGTCTGAGGCCCTGGCTGGGATGGAGGGTAAGACTGGGGATGAGACTGAGTCTGAGGCCCTGGCTGGGATGGATGGTAAGACTGGGGTTGGGACTGGGGGTACTTCTGGGACTGGGAGTATGGCTGGGACTGGGAGTAGGGTTGAGACTGGCCGTAGGGATGAGACTGAGGATGCTGCTGTTGTTGCTGCTGCTGCCGCTGGGGGGACTGACTCTGCGCCAAAGATTTGGGCTGTGGAGCTGCTGTCGGCTGTTTTGGCTGAGGTGCAGGCTGCTGAGGCTGGACGATGGGTTTGGCTTGATGGGATGGAGAGTGAATCTGCTGTTGGCTCTTAGAGCGAGGCGTGGTCATATCAATGCCAAGAGCCCGCTGCATCTGACAATTCAGACACAGCCATTCCTGGACCTGCAAACAGAAAACAGACAAGTATGACATTAATTTTAACTTTAAAAGCTACCTCTCCTCTAACATTTCCCCTTAAAAGTCTTTAAGGTTGAAAAACATCATTTTATTGGGTCTGTCTGACATTCACATATACATATTCTGTGTCGGCTTGTTCAAACAAGACTAAAACACTTTGTATCTTTGGAAACTTTTGATCCACCACTGGGATTTAAAATTAATTCTGTGGATTCAATGCTTGGTAGCAAAATATGTTTGTACTGACTGTGACGAGGTCATGACTGGTTTAAGTTTGCTGTAGTGACGTTAGATTAGCAACCACACAACTGCACTTAAACCAGGGAAAAGAAAGATAGATGCAACAGGAAATGAATACAAAAGAGTATAAATGGGTTTCTGCAAAAGATAGAGGGCAGTAAAGATATTAAACATCGCCATGATTCATTAATTTTCCCTTTCAGAGCTGATTGCTATTGATTTCTTTAAATATCATTGCTGACTCAGACAGGATGAGCCAGTGTCTCTTATCATCTAAACCACATGGACACTGTATTCATTCATCCAAACTTCAAAGCAGCAGATGAGAGAGAGCGAGAGAGAGAGAGTGCATTTGGATGGCTACACATAGAATACAGTCCATCTTTGCTCCTGTGGAAAACAGAAGCGCAGAGACAATAGTTGTAATCAACCAGAAATAGAAGGAGAGAGACGATTGAATCATCCACAAATTGACTGCTGTGCTGAGTGATTGCCGAGCCGAACTCACAACCCGAGTGAAAGGCATTACAATACATGCCTCGCAGACACACACATAAATCCACACGGGTATACACATATGCACACACACAGACATATCAACACAAGTGAGACACATACAGACATAGAACAGACAGACACACACACACACACAGTCAAATGAAACGAATACGAAAACAACTCTGCATCTAAAAATAAAATAAATAACATCACCCCTCCTCATCATCTTCTCCTGTCCTTCTCCCTCCTCTTCTTCCTCCAGATGAGAGCTGATACACCCCTCGTGTCCGGACCTTGCTTTGGCTCTCTAATATCTCCCGACTGCAAAAAAGCCACACAGGTCCTCTCTGAACAGTGTCAACATGCTCTCGTCCCCGTCTGTCCTACTGGAGCTTCGCATCCTCCTCTGCGACCCAGCGACCATATAAATAGCTATTTTAGCTCCTCTGCAACCAGGGCAAAGCTAGTAAATCTCTGCACGTTTCTCCCATCCCCTCTCCTTCCCACAATGCAATGCGCAAACATACAGTACTGTGTCACCCCTCCCACCATCCGCTGAACCCCCATCTATTTTCTCCTTTATTGCGAGGACAAAGTGGCTCCTTACATTTGAAGGGAAGATGTGGAAAGCACAGGGAGGGGGAAAGGGGGGGGGGGGGGAAATGCCTGCATCAGTCACGTACCCTAACTAAGCAGTTCCTCCCTCTGTTCTGTCCCAGCCTGCTTTGCTGTCTGGCATTTTCTAGCTTGACAGCATTACTGATCCCATGTTCTGTTAACTCAGCGGCTACAGCCACTGGTACAGCCCGACATCCTCCTTTCCTCCCTAACAAATTCTCTTTGTAGCTCTTTTCCTCTCCTCTCTGCTTCTATTCTCTCTGTTTTTACATCCCTCTGCTTTTTCCTACTACTTCCCATTTTTCTTGTTTTCGGTCTTTGCCCCCATTTTTTTTCTCCTCTCTCTGATCAGGTGGAAAAAGTAGGTCTCGTTCCTCTAATAGCCGAAGCGAAAGGAGATTTGAAAGTATAATTTTGCTGTGCAGGGTCCTCCCACACTGTGCTGCCATAATTACATCTGATGAAGATGGCAAGAGGGAGATGAGGAGAGGTAGATAGAGAAGAAGAGGAAAGGGGGGGGGGGGGCTGATTTTAATGAGTCCCTGTCTATCCCTCTGCTACATAACCAAAAATCACAGGAGACTCTTGAAGGAGTGAAGGATGGAGCGAGAGATGGAGGGATGGGAAAGGGTGAGGAGGAGATGGAGAGCGAGCGAACAGCGGAGGGAAAGGAGTCAGCAGTTTTTTAATCCAGGCAGCTCTTCAGCTCTCATCATGTCAAACTTAATCAGCAGCACAGCAGCATAGAATATCCACTTCTGCTTCAAAACCAGCCAATCTTTTGCATTTAAGCATCTGTTCCTAACAGATGAAGAAGGATCACATAGCTAAGGGTTTTTTTCTTTTGGGGGAGGCGGGGTTAAAGAGTCAGTTCAATAAATTATGAAAAGAAATAAATGTCACTCAACTCCTGTGATATCAGGTCATGCAAATAGTTTCATTTTTGCAGAATTGGAGGTATAAGTCTCTAAAGTTTCTGCCTGAAGTCTTTTCATTTGTGGTGTTCACAGAGTCAGAATAGAAATATATTATATTCTAAAGATTCAACAGCAACCTGCCTTTCAAGTACCCGTTACTCTGGATAGCCTGTGAGCAGTTTCATAGGGGTTATTTCTTTGGTTAGAAAAAGAGTTCCAATGAATACTGTTGACATTGAAATCCATTATATTGGATTGGCAGCAGAAATCTGAGACAAATAAAACCTATAAAACTATATGCATGATTCCACTTGTGCAGGTAATAAAACTGTTTTTCTTTTTTGGGTAAACTGATCATTTAATGCAGCTACAAGATTCCACAGTGCAGATTCTGATGGGCTAACCTGTGTGCTTCATGTTCCTGATGTTATTTCACATATAGTTTGCCTCATAGTATTTTTTCCAACTGAATTGAATGTACAGTTTGTGCAGTGATGATCAATCTTTGGTTATGCTTACTCATGGGTGTTAACTGTAAAACCAATCCTCAGACTTAAATAATGTATTTTTGCTCTAAAAATCTGATGGTAGTATCTATCTCCATTTGTTTAATCCCTACCTATCACAAGGTTTTTATGTGCATGACACAGCTTTGTTTGCCCTTTGTTTACTGCAGGTGCTTACTGGAGCATTCATGCTAATTGAAAGAGGCACACAGCTCAGATTTAGAGTGTGATTCCTCAGTAAATGTGCAGGCTTAACAACAAAATTGGCAGGCTGAGTTTGACTTTAAATGTCTCGCTTATTGTATAAGGCCAATATTCCTTTTTAACAGGGAACTGGTGGTAATGACACAACAAACAGCTCACAAATTAGGCAGATGTTTAAAAGTTCACTGTTTAGTGTGCAGCATGTACATTAGTTAAATGCAGCTAAATAACTTCTAAACAGAGTGCAACAGGAAGTGTGGTCATTGCAATAACATAATACAATCAGATGATAAATAGGTGCACTTACACAGAGCTACAGCATGAGGCCAAACTTGGATACAGGGTTTTTATTCAGTTATTTCTCACTTAACCTTTAACCAAGGAGTCTAACTGTGATGAAAAATACCTTTTCCTAGAGAAAGTTGGGGGGGAAGCAGCATGTAGCAACTGAAAATGTAACAACTGCTGGTTAATGCAATAACTAACGCAGGAGGGGAGTGCTACAAGTGAGTAGAGCTAAAAGGTTAAGAAACTTGCTTTTAAGCCCAAAATATAAAAAAAGAGTCAATATTTTGCTTGGTGGTAGGATATGGCTTCTGTTTTATCTTTGCTACAATAAAGCAGCTCATGTTTCTCCAAAAAAAAAGACTTTACTGGTTTTCACAGCAGACATTTAGACATGTGGTAGAAAAAGCACAGATGTTACTAATAACATTAAAAATGGCTCTGTCTGTTTGAAAGTGTAACAGTGAGCCAGCGTGTGCAACACCAGGGCCATGTAACTGAAGCAGCAGACATCATTCAACATTGTTTATGAGCAACCACCATCTTCAGGCCCTGTAAAAGTGCCAAAAGGCCCCTTAAAGAGTCCCAACCCTATGTTTAAAACCACAGTCTCTGATAAAGACTGATGACTGATAAGCCAGTCACGACACAGCTTTGACAGGTGTCTTATGTACCTCAAAAGCATCAGAGTGCAGGCGTCACCACAAGCGATAGCCCAGTCACGACCGTCTTGTGTACGGTTCACATTTCAGTTTGCATGCAGCGTCTCAGCCAGGCTCAGGCAATTTTCAGGCCTGTGGGAGCTACTGTAGGAGTAAATGTCTCCAACCCTGCTGACTGTGCAGGAAGAAATGTAAAGGAGAGGGAAACTAGTACGCCAAAGAGTACGTTCCCTCAACTCATTTCTTAAATTAAAACTAAATTTCAACCTTTTTCTTCCTGTTTTTTGTATAAATGGATTTTAAGGTATGCCATAATTGAAGTTCATATGTAAATGCACTCAGATTGAATGAGGCACATAGTAACACCCACAAAATGAGGTAAATTCTATTTGGTACCATAAATGCACAGAAACAAATCCTCATATCTAATGACAACATAAGTTTGTCAGTGCCTTCCAAAATGATTGATATTACCACAATGAATATGAATCACATGTACTAATCAGCCACCTCCATAGTTAAGGTGTGATTCATTTAAGGCAACTAAAACGACTTGTTGGTTAGGGGAGGATTGTGGTCATGTGAAAAAGAAACTGGTGTTGTCTGTTGGTTTGAGGCAGGATTGAGACACTTTGTAACAGCATAAAACATTATATTTGTCTGTGAAAGAGAACAGCCATCTTCTTCCCATACAAAGTGTCACGCAAAGCTACAAATACAAATTATTAGAATCAGTTTTAAAAGTAATGATTGAATATATTCAGACTAGAAATGTAGCTCCTTATTACAACACAGGAGATGGAACAGCACTGACTGAGTGCCAGGATACCTGCTTGTAAAAAGTAGGGTGCTGGTTACACATATAAACACACCAAAAAAACAAAAAACACACAGACACAGACACAGACACACACACACAAGCGCACGCACACGCACACACACACACACACACACACACACACCCTTGCACTCTACAAAACAACCTTCAATTGGATATATTCCACCAGGTCCACAGGTGTTACAATAATGCTTGAACAGATGCAGAGATAGGAAAATGCATTTGATGATAATCACATTTATGCAGATATTTCAGTTGGTAAGATATATTTGCATTATACTCAGTAAATGAAGCCGTGACATTAAGAAAAAATGAATAAAAAACTTAATTTTCAGGATGTGAGGAAAATCCTCTCACTACAATTCCCAGCTGAATTAACATTTAGCAGTAGTGAGTATGTTTAGGAGCTTGTTAGTGCTCAAGTTTTTTTTCAATACCCAATACAATGAAATCAAGAAGAGACTGAAAGCATTAAACACAGCAACCAGACAAAAAGAGCCAATTTTAAAGATTTAATGAACTTCCTATAGCTGGAACTGCTGCCCTGTTATATCAGCTGGCTTTACAGATTAGCAGAGGGGTGAGTAAAACAATTACATGGATGAAACTGTGACGCCAGCTGCAATATCTGTCAAAATAGTTAGCCCATATCATGCAGCTACTTCTGAGAGAGGGCCAGTGGAAGTTCCGCGGAGCAGAGTTCGCTGTGACTCTATAATCTAATTTGTCATTAATTAGCCTGGAGACACAGAGAGAGGAGACAAAAAGGAGCAGAGAGGAGAAGGAGGTGGGAGGATCAAGATCCAATCAAAGAGCTAAAACAGCATGGAGACGAAAATCTATGAGGTCCTCTTTCGCCCCCTGCTTTTTGTTATCCCGCATATCCCTATTGGTTTATCTGCTGCTCGCTAATCAAGACAATAGCTGCAGATGGCACGGTTCAATATTGTTGTAGAGGTGGTTAATATTTGACATCTTTACCCTTTCTCTTGTGATCAGTGGCTTTATGTCATTCATACACACACTCACTGTCTCACCCTATAACACCACACACACACACACACACACACACACACACACACACACACACACACACACACACACACTAACCTTTGAAAAAAAGGACACCGCTCTAGGCAGACAGACAGACAGACAGGCAGACAGACATACAGACAGACAGACAGATAGATGACTTTACTAATCCACAGAGGGAAATTAATCGTCAAAGTTGGACCTGGATATAAACCCACTCACCTCCACATACAGTACACGCTCACGAACACACACACACACAACCAGCTGTCAACATAAAATATTCATGTCACAGATCTCCAAACACTACCAGCACCGAACAGGTGTTACAGCCGCTTTAATGTAGCAAACTAGAGGTGTGATTCGCGACATCACCAGACATTTCACCTCACAGGAAAAGAAATGATTATAAACCACATCCCAATAACACTCAGATTTTTTTTTTCATTTTCAAATATTCTCTTTTTTTTTTTTAGAGGGAGTTGTTTTGGCTTCACCGTCCCGCTGCACAATCCCAAGCAGCCAGCCACAGTCCCGTACTGCTGGCAGCTCCACTGGAACGTTCCGATGATAAATGCCTCATTCAAGGGCACCTCAATAGATTTAATGGACCCTCACACATGCAAACACTCCTACAGTGGTTCCTCCTTTCATCTGAGTATTGCACATTCATAGTTTAGTGTATACATCAAGCTGCAGGTGAAATTATCGCACCTTTGTATTATATTCTGAAGCATGTACAGTATTGTGAAGTGAGGCTGAAAGAAACACTCTGGTTTTATGTGTAAGCGATTACACACTTTATGGTTACCCGCAGTTTGACCTTACACACTGATTTCAGCCACATATCTATGTGTACCTCACAATTTATGTCCTGTGTGCCGTGGTCTAGTAAGGAGGCGGTCGGTAAGGGTATGGAGGTCAGGGTGGTGGGTGGGTACGTCTGAGTCCAACTGAGGGTCTAATGATAGGTGGCAGGTGAGGAGTTACTCTTATTATTTCATACTCCTATTTGGCATCAGGGTTTTTTTCTTGTAAACGGATATGATGATAAATACTATGAGATAATATAAATGTGTCCACAGTCAGGGTTTTTGCCATAATAAAATTGTCTATTACTTGAGGATTCGTCCATATCGACCTTCTTATTGAATTATCAAATTGCCTTACCGTTTATTCTGATATAGCCCTCTGTGTTGACACTGAGGCATCAGATGTGGGTACAAGAAGTGACAAACTGAAATAGGAACTATTTTTTTCAACATCACTTTTTAAGCTAAAAAAAACAGTGGTGCAGAAACAGCAACAGCACAACAGGAGTAGAACTACTATTAAGAAAATACAGTAGCTGAGATTTTTCATTGAGCAGTTTCACTCACTCTGCATAGACAGAAGCGGAAGGTCTGCTACAACATGCACAGTTACAGGTGCCTTTATTACACCAAAGTGAGCTTGAACTAACTTGTCGCGAGAGGTAATTGGCTCAGAGTGGCTGGAAATGTTATATGTAATGTAAAGTAAATGAAGCCTGCTGCAGGCGTTAGAAGCTGTTTGCGGTTCGGTGTTGAGGTCTAGTCTGGGCTGCTTGCTTTCCCTGTCATGGGAAAAGGCTACATTCACATTAACACGTGGACTGTACACACACACACACTTTATGCAAGTACAGACACACACAAATACCCGCATATGGTGCACTACACATCACCACATGCTCCTGCAGAATCCATATGCACCTCCACATAGGGGCATGTACACAGCATTTACAGTAATAGACCTGTCTATCAATATAGTGTGTAGCCTTTCAGGGTGAGGGGAGGAGGGGTGGGGGACTAAAAATACAATAGGAGTGGAGAAAAGAGAGATGAATGCTGATTGTTAGATAATGAGAGAACAAGGGATGAGAGGGAAACAGATGCTTTTAAGGTTGAGTCAAATTTATCTGTGGAACCATTTTTATATTCTGTAGCAGGTTACAAATTGCAAAAAAGGGAATTTGAATCTGTGTGTGAATATGCTGATTAATTCAATGCATATTCAAGCCAGCCACACCCAGGGTCCACTAACACAGGTGTTTTCACTTATTTCAAGTGATTGGACCTCTCCTCAGGACTCATCACAGCCTGTGATTGACATCTCGCTTCACCACCTTTTGTAAGTTTAATTTAACCTGCTGAGAAACTTTTGATTCTACAAGAAACTACAAAAAAACATAACATTGCGAGTCTGCAAATTAATTGAACATCTCGAATAAGCAAGAAAAAGCATGCTCCTTGCAAATTGCGCTTTTCAAGGTCTGCAGTCGAGCAGGGATAGACAAAACATTTATGATGCCTGTGATAAAACTCACATAAGCAGAGCATTGTTTTGGTTTTGTAAATGTTGATCTGACTGAAGATGAATCAAAATCAAGTAGAAATGTAGGAATGAAAGTGCAAAAGCATTAAAAATGTACCAGTAGAAGCAGAATTTACAGAGGACAGTACTGCATTAAAATGACTATAAATATTAGGTTAATAAGGATGAGGAATACAGTATGCAAGGGAGCACAAATGAAATGAAATGTAACATGAGCAGGTCTTAAGGGGGCACACACGTGTTCATTGTGTGTCCCCCATTTATCTTGACTTTCAGTCATTGAGTGGAGGCTCTTATGCTGAGTGACTCCAGTGAGTGAACAGTTTGTCTGGTCGCTCACAGTCATGGCAGCAGACTAATGTACTGATCAATATTCCACACAGAGAGGGAACGTTCCAGGAAATATTCCCATGATGAAGCACACTGAATCTACTAGGGTTGGTCCGATGGACACCACATCGGCGATGTGCCCCACCGCCGGTCAAACATACCCCGTGCGGTGGGATTTGTTAGTTTAACACAGTTAGGTCAATAAAAACCGTACAGTGACTATAAATGCAGCGCGTGCGAGAGCAAAGCTCTGTGTTGCCGCTTATTAGATCGATCTTACATCACCAATATCTACACACATCGCATGTTCTCCAGCTTTGTGTTTCGCTCAATCAAGGACTGAATTATACACGCATTTTTGAAATGTTGTGAAACAAAAATAGTTGTTACCATAAGTGAGATTAAATCACTCAAAATAAACCTAATCAAAAATGGATGGCAGGAGCAAAACTGAGAGAAGTAACTATCACAGAATGAGGTGGGTTGTCTCTTCATCTCACATCAGGGTGACAAGAAGAAACAACTGAAATGCAAAACTAAAGTCAAAAGCAACAAAAAAGGTAAGTGAAGGTGAAATGTGAATAATCCATGTGATTGAACATCTAATATCAAGAACAGTAGCATGATTTACAATCCTACAAAGCATAAACTCTTCTCTAAAGGTGAAGAAGAGTACATGAGTACATGTGTATGATGAACAGGGGCAATACTTAGTGTCAAATGAAGGTGTAGTGAATTGCCAGGTTGTACCAAGACTACACAGATGTAAACATTCTTGTTGGAAACACAAGCTAATAACCATTTCAGAAGAAAATGTACCCTGAGGTAGAGTATCTTCAGGAATTCAAAAAACAATAATAATTCTGACAAAGGAAACCATTCTATACAACCTATACACCTTTGGCATCACTTTCGGTAGTTATAGTACAAATATGATTGATAAAGACTTAAGCTGGCATTAAAAGGAGGATAAACCTTCCTCTCTGAACTGACTAAATAGATTGATGGCATCAAAACTAAACCATACTACAAAGCTGAAAGGGTGGGTCATGCAAGTCTTTCTTTGACAGAATGAGATTACACTGACAGATTAGACG